>NC_041401.2:193121676-193421676 GCF_900747795.2 Erpetoichthys calabaricus | reverse complement strand
GGCAAATCTGAATTATTTTAATAATATATATACTTTCCCTAGGCATTGTATGTAATACCTAGGCATTATACTGTATAGAATGACAAATGTTATTTAGGCAAAGTATTAAAAGAGAGTCATGAAAAGGCTTTTATTGAAAAGACGTATATGGAAAAGAAAGAAATACAAAATAAAGTATACGACTTTCTTATTGAGGAAAATAAAATATGAACCTACTTGTTGCAACAAGGAAGGAAAAAATTTTATTTTAAATTGCAATGAAATGCAAATGGGGAATTCTCCGTGTGAGGCGAGCGTCGAAAGTCACGTGACATTAGAAACGTCATTAGCGAGAGTATTTTATACGTTGCCGGTTTGTCTTTTGGCATTGCATAGAATGCCTAGGAAATGTGTGAAAAGTTAATCGTTTCATACTTTGATGTCCAATTTTTGGCATTCTATACAATGCCTACATTTTATACATTGCCGATAACATACAGTATATATATAAAAGCCATATACCACTGACTCACTCATCACAAAATCTCCTGAACCGTGAGGACTTGGGACTTGAAATTTGGAATGTAGGCTACCCTTGGCCCATCGGTGCTCGCTGAGAAACGGTTTTAAAAATTTCGTGGTCCAAGCGTAAAATTTCTTATAGTTTTTTAGACCCGTTTGTATGTCTATCCGTTTTTCACGAGAGAACTACTACTACTACTACTACTACTAGATCGGGTATTTTTCTATAATTTGCTTGAACATTCCGTTCATTTTGTGACTTTCTCATCGTGCTAAGTATCAGAGTTCACTTGCGGTACCAATTTATTAGGCAAATCCAAGAGAGACTCATCGGGCTGCGGGGAGGGGGGCAGATCCCTCCTCACTCACACGTCTGCCTTGGGACGTAACCTTAACTCGGCTTAGTTAGCGAACGAGAGAACTACTTAATGGATTTAGATCTTTTTTTTTTCTATAATTTGCCTGAACATTCAGTTGATTTTGCGACTTTCTCATCGCGCTAAGAATCAGAGTTCACTTGCAGGAGCGACATATTCACGCTAATCAGAGACAGAGACTGCGGGCCAAAGGGAGGAGGAAGCGTGACATCAGGAGTGGGGAGCCGGGCAGGGCCCTCCTCACTGTCCTGTTTCACTATTACGTAGTGCGAAGCTGCAGGGGACGGCTAGAACGTTTATAAACATTTGCCTGTTTTTCCTATTATATATTTGCGCTGTATTTCATTTCATTTTGATTTTTTTCTTTATTGTATTTTTGATTTTTTTTGTAGTTTTCAGTCATTTCTCTGGCTTTTTTCTGAGCATTTCTTTTTATAATATTTTGTATGTCTTTAGTCTTTTTTTATTGAAATGTGTATGTATATGTATTTGATATACAAGGGTAAGTCAAAAAGTAAAGTCAATTTGAAAATTACGTGGTAAATGCAATGAGTAGAAGCTGACGTGATACGTCACGTTTGCAATGGCTTATGGGTATGATGAACATGCACAGCACAACACTCTGACGTTAGTCCAGTTGAAGCCAAGGTCAAATGAACATGGACGCTCCACTGCAGGATGTCACTATTTGTTACACAGTGCACCATTGTTAGATTTCTTTGGGCAGAGGGAGCGAAACCTGCTGAAATTCACAGAAGGATGTCGGCTCAATACAGAAGTGAAAAGAGCAGGACTCAGTGAAACGTTTATCAACGGGTAGAAAGGTTTAAAGCAAGAAGAAGAAGTGTAACCAGCATCACGCACAAAAGCTCACAGTTGACATGGTAAATGCCTTCATTCAAGAACGGCGGACTGTGTTGTCCACTGCTACTGCACATTTGGACATTGGCTATAGTTCTACACATGCCATCGTCTATGATGACTTGGGGTCCAGTAAAGTTTGTGCAGATGGGTACTCAAACAGCTTACTGCTCTGCCCAAGCCAACATCCTTTGAATTTCAGCAGGTTTCACTCCCTCTGCCCAAAGAAATCTCCCTACAGCATGATGTTCAACAATGGAGTAGTCCTGCAGTGGAGCATCCATGTGGCTTCAATCAGATTATCGGCAGAGCGTTGTGCTGTGTGTGTTTGAACTACCCATAAACCATCATGAATGTGTTGCATTGTGTCAGCTTCTATCGGCTGCAGTTACTGCGTAATTTTCAAATTGCCTTTAATAATAATAATAATAGGTTACATTTATTGAGCGCCTTTCACAAACCCAAAGTCGCTTTACATACAGAGTATTAAAAAAAAAAAAAACTAGTTTACTTTACTTTTTGATTCAGCCTTTTTCATTTGGTTTGAATATTTTTGATGTTTTAAACTGCATTCTTTTCATTTTAAACATTAAAACATAACTTTTCTATTTTATTTTTTTTATCATTTTCATTATTATCCATCCATCCATTTTCTAACCTGCTGAATCCGAACACAGGGTCATGGGGGTCTGCTGGAGCCAATCCCAGCCAACACAGGGCACAAGGCAGGGAACCAATCCCGGGCAGGGTGCCAACCCACTGCAGGACACACACACACACACACCAAGCACACACTAGGGCCAATTTAGAATCGCCAATCCACCAAACCTGCATGTCTTTGGACTGTGGGAGGAAACCGGAGCGCCCGGAGGAAACCCACGCAGACACAGGGAGAACATGCAAACTCCACGCAGGGAGGACCCGGGAAGCGAACCCAGGTCTCCTAACTGCGAGACAGCAGCGCTACCACTGCGCCACCATGATTTTCATTATTATTTTTATGTTATTTTGCCTATAGTTGGTTCTAGTTATTGCTCTCTCATCTCTGTTTTGCCAATATGTTGGTCCAATATGTCCTGGTAGCTCATCCAGAACTGGTTCCTACAGTGCAGTTGGGGAAGGTCTAAGGAAGTGAATGTATGGATGGAACAGAGAGAGAGAGAGAGAGAGGGAGGTTAGGAGCACACACTGAAGCAGCGCATTGCCACACCCACCACATGACAAACCAACTCAGGATCCCAGAAACGAGAATATAGAAGAACTAGTCATTTAGCCCGTTACAATAACGGGCGCTAGAACAGTAGTGCATAAACATTAGTAGGAACAGTCTATATTAAATGGCAAGGGACTTTGACCTCATTCTTTTTGTTGGTCATATTTTTCTTTCTTTCAGCCTTTCTTTTGTTGATGTTTACTTGCTGAGCTGACCGTTCTTCGTGGGCTGCCGCCGTGTATTGTGTGTCTTTAATTTTCTGTGACAGTAATACTTTCTTGTACGGCTCTATTCAATAAGGGCGCGCACAAAAAGGCGACCTTCAAAAGGGCGACCTCAATTGAGCGCAGCGAATAAAGGCGTTCGTAGATAATTTAGTTCAAATGGCTCTGGAATATGTGAAGAGCAACAAAGGTGCAGATCTTTATTTACGCGCGCCTTTATTCGCTGCGCCCAATTGAGGTCGTCCTTTTGAGGCTCGCCTTTTTGTGCGCGCCCTTATTGAAGGATACCATCTTGTATGTCCGCTGGTTTGTACTTCCATAATATACCTTTAATTTTCTCTGGCAGTAATACAGGCGTGCGCGTCGGTAATATGCCTTTAATCTCCTCTGACAGTAATACTGGCTTGTATGTGGCTGTAATATGCGTCACTGTATTGTGTACTTTTAATTTCCTCTCGCAGTAATACTGGTTTGTATTTCCATAAAACGCCTCTAACTTTCTCTGACAGTAATATCGCGCGTCGCACCGTGCTCCGTGCATGCGCACTTCATCAGAAGACACCCACACACGGACACCTGGACGCACATAGGGATTTTATATATATATAGATGACACAGAAATGAAAGACCGCCTCATAGCTTCAGGGACTTGAATTCGAGCCACTCTGTATGGAATTTGAATGGATTTTCTCAAACTACTTCAGATTTCTACTCACATCCCATACATAAATAAAGCAAAGAGCACTACACATGACAGATCAATAGAGGAAAGGTGCTATATATTAAATATAGATTGATACGAAAGGCACTGCATACTGGATAGTCAGACAGACTGATACACGATATAAAATGTACTGTATGATGGAAGTGAAAGAAAGTAATTGATGTACATAAAAATATAGATAAGAAAAGTACTGTATAATACAGTGGTTCTCAACCTGTGGGGCAGGCCCCCCTAGGGGGGGCGTGAAGATGTGAAAAAAAGAAAACAAGAATCAAAAATATGAAAAATGAATCTATTGAAACCAAAACAAATGAACTTAAACTACATTCTGATACTAGAAAAGTAAATATAGAGTTAGATAAATGTCGATAAAAGTTAAGTAGGTCTAATAAAATATGCATCTATGATATATCATTAATTAAAAAAGAACAAATTGGTATTAGTGGGCTCCTTTCAAAAAAACATTAGGGGGGGGGCCCGATTAAAACTGTTACGAAAACTCGAGTCACAAATACTTAAAGGTTAAGAAACGCTGGTATAATAGATAGATACTACTGTATATAAGCAGACAGGCAGAATTTCCCATTGGGATTAATAAAGTATCTATCTATCTATCTATCTATCTATCTATCTACAGTAGATATGAAAGGTACTTACTGTATGATGGATATAAAAGAAAGTAATGCAAGTAAATAGCTAGATAGATTAAGGGAACTATATAATAGATATAGAAAGATGGAAAGTGCACATTATGCAAAAAATATATATAAAAGGCACTATGTAAAAGATTCATACTGTACATGTGAGAGAGACTTTATTATTAGGGCCCAGTCTCTAAACGTTTTCCTTCCTAGTGGCTTGTTTGTAAAGATGTCTGCATTTGTTTTGTTTAACTTTAATTTTCTTTTTCTGCCTCTTCCTTCCTCTTTCCTTGTTATGTAATAAGCTGTCTGAGCAGAGTTGGCTCGGAGTAAGCTGAGAGGATGAAAATCAGGTCTCTTATCTGGGACGCTGCTGAGTGTTTGCTCCGTGGTTGTTATGGTGATGTGTACAAGGTTACGGTGTTTTGTGCATTTTGAGGGACTTTCTTGTATTTCAAGTCTTTAGGGGGCTTTGAATTGGAAGAATGCAGTTGCTTGTTGAAATGATGAAAAGAAGCAGCTTAATTTTGAATTATCTGTCAGCCAGCTTGCTGGGACTCCAAG
Organism: Erpetoichthys calabaricus; assembly: GCF_900747795.2. NCBI lineage: Eukaryota > Metazoa > Chordata > Cladistia > Polypteriformes > Polypteridae > Erpetoichthys > Erpetoichthys calabaricus. Next base: position 193,416,571 of record NC_041401.2, on the reverse strand, counting down.
TGGCTGAAAGAAGCTGCATTTGTTTGGATCAGTAAGCTATGAACAGCTCGAGCAGGCAGTAAGACACCAGGGCTCTCTTTGTACACATGGGTGGTGTGGCGATAATGAATGGCCTTCATGTGGCACCGGAATATTATTGAATTAAGGGAGACTTTCCATAATATAACATTCTCAAAACTTCTTAATCTAGTTCAGGTTCATGAAGGGCCAGCAAAGTTGTGGACAGGGTGCCAGTCGCAGGGCCCACACATATGCAACACCCCACCACACACTCTCTGATAAGGGAAATGATTTAGAATTACCTAACACACATAAAGATTGTGTCAGTGTGGAAAGATAAATGGTACAGTTCTAAAAGTAAAGGAGCTCACACCATGGAATAAGTGCCATACTGCAGTAGTGCAGATTTGAAGTGCAAAATCCCACGGTGAAGTCACCTGGCAAGTGAGGGGACAGTTTGATACGCCAAGAGTCTATAAAACACACAGCCACGTTAGACCCTGGCTGGGATATCCAGAGTTGGTGCCCATCTATGTGTACAAGTAGGTGAGAACCGTCATCTTAGTTTAGTGTCTCTCACTAGCTTGCGGAGGACATGTAAATAAGACTCCTTGCACTGTGTGTGTGTAATAAGATAGTTGAACCAAAACTTGAACTTGAGAGAATTAAAATGATCAAAATCAGTAATCAAAAAAATCTGCTTATGTCTGACTGACAAGTAGCGTCATTGAAATGGATTATTTAGAAATTATATAGAAATAGATATACAGTATATTAGAGAGCCAATTAAATGGAGTGTAAGTGAAATATTATATTAAAAGTCCAACATAGTGGTATGGTGAGTATTGTTGGTGCCCCCATTTGTTATTAGTGTAGAGTCTGCATGTTCTCCATGTGCCTTTATGGTTCTTTCTCCAGATCTCCAGTTTTCCTCCCACATACCCCAAAGATATTGTGTAAGTTTAAATGGTGATGCTATGGCCATATGTGAGTGTCAGTGGACTCTGTGATAAACTGGGCCCCGTCCACAGTTGGATCAATCTGTCTGTCTATCTATCTAATGTGTCTATCTATCTATTATATGGTGCCTTTCACTACATCTATTTATTTATTATATTGTGCCTTTAATATCTATCTATCTATCTATCTATCTATCTATCTATCTATCTATCTATCTATGCAGATTTAGTGTCTTGCTCACAGTGAGGTTGAGGCTAAAATTATGGTGTAAATTCTAATCCCTTAGCCACTACAGTACAGTATATGATGTACTCCCTTTTGCAGCTATGTTTTAAGTAGATTTTTTCTTAAGTAGTTTTAATTTTAATAGCACGATTTGACACATCATCTTCAAGTCACACTAATCAACAAGGTCAAGCTTATTCACCAGCAACAGTTTCCTACTTTTTTGTTGTTTGCTTTTTTAAAATTTGGTAACACTTTAGTTCTGGTACTGCAAAATGGCATCTATTAGTCATGTACTATTATGTAACAAGACCTTAACAAAGGCTTCTTCGGGTCTTTATGACACTTGTAAGCATCAATAAAGTGTTTCTTCATCTCTGCAATGTGATGTGACCGACTAACAAAACTTTGCTTTGCAGTTGACTGAGGTGGCTTAACTGAGACATTTCTCTTGATTATTGCACATTTACTACAAGACCTGTGAATCCTTTATATTAAAATGTCATTTTACCATTATGTCAGTATGTCACACTGCACAGAGATAAATAACAATGTTACAAGTGTTATGAAGACCATAAGAAGCCTTTGTTAAGCTCTTGTGGTGCAAGAGTAAATGAATAATAGATGCATTTTTGTAGTACCTAAACTAAAGTGGGGGTGGCACAGTGGTAGCGCTGCTGCCTCACAGTAAGGAGACCTGGGGTTCACTTCCTGGGTCCTCCCTGCATGGAGTTTGCATGTTCTCCCCATGTCTGCTTGGGTTTTCTCCGGGTGCTCCGGTTTCCACCCACAGTCCAAACACAGTGAATGAGAAAATGCAGGACTAACTGATGCCTGAAGTGCTGCAAACGTACCTATGAACTTTTAGGTAACACTTTAGTTTAGTCAGTCAGACAGTCAGCCATTATCCAACCCGCTATATCCTAACACAGGGTCACGGGGGTCTGCTGGAGCCAATCCTAGCCAGCACAGGGCGCAAGGCAGGAACAAACCCCAGGCAGGGCACACACACACACACACACACACACCCACACACTAGGGACAATTTATGATCGCCAATGCACCTCACCTGCGTGTCTTTGGACTGTGGGAGGAAAGTGGAAACACAGGTAGAACATGCAAACTCCACGCAGGGTCTCCTTACTGCGAGGCAGCAGCACTGCCACTGCGCCACTGTGCCGCCACTTTGTTTAGTTCACCAAGCTCTAAATGTTTCAAAATATGTACACACAGAAAGAAAAGTTCACTGTGATACTCTGCATTTGTGATTTGTATAGGTTGTAATGATGTGAGATGGAAATACAGTGGCTTTCCAGAGGGGGTCGAATACTTTTTCAACCCACTGTACTCATGATGATGTTTTGTATGCTAAGTATTCACTACAAGGATGATGATGATAATAACACTAGTCAAAGTAGTTATAGGAGAAAGAAAAACATAAGGTGAGATATTGCGCTAAGTTACACATAATTATTCACACATCAAGAATAATACTGTAAAGAACACCTGAGTGAATTATGCGATCTGAAGTTTTTCAGGTAAGTAGGAAGAAACCTTGAGGTAAGGTTGTTCTACTCACTAATCCTGGTGCCGTCCGTTGTGTCCCATCCTGGATTAATAGCTACTTTGCTCCCAGTGAATTGGATTAAGCAGGTCTGGTAATGTATGGATGGATAGATCATCTTAAAAGCAGAAAGTAAAGACAAAGTTGTTTATAACAATGAAAATGATTAGCCTAGAAGATACAACTCGCCTTAAAGATTTTTATTAGTCCCACTGAAAAACAACAAGGAAGGAGGGTCAGGCATCAAGTTAAAAAAGATGATCCAGCCATGTGGAATAAAAGGCCAGATCAGGGCATCCAAAAGATAATGCAGTGAGCGAGTGGATGAAATCATTGATGGAGATGAAATCATGAGAGTTGATACATTGGATGACAAAGGATGAGCTGTTTGTGGTAACACAATGCCAGGAAAGTCCATGATGTCACATGATGAATGTAGAGGGGCTCCTAAGGGAATAAAACACTAGAAAAACACACAGCAACTGCGATGACCCTGAGGGGACCAAGGAAGAATATGTTAATGAGGATGACCTTGGCCTGGAGAGGCTTCAGAATAAATTGAAGAGAGCAATCAAGTAAGTGAAGGTCAACAAAACAGGAAAAGGACTAATGAGCAGACAAAGAGATGAGGGAAGAACAGCTGCGACCAAAATTTTGGCTAAGAGTGTATTGTGTATTCAGAAGGCAAGAGGCTCACAAGCGTAATGAAACTTCACCAGACGTCTGCATGGGAGGCATTATCGGGACTCGTACAGCAGGGGGCTTTTATAGTACAGTACATTGATATTCTGCTGCTAGCACGGGAGTCAACAAAAGGTAAGAACAACAGTAATAGGCCAAATGATGAGGGGAGCTCTCTAAACCTGAATAATACCAAAGAGGTCAAGGTATCCAAAAAAGCAAAGGTTAATTTTACCCCCTTAATATAAAGATCAATGTCTGTGCATCTGTCCATTTGCTATGTCACTGTTGTTTCAACAGATGGTGCATCACAAACATTGCAGAAGTCCAAATGCATTGCATTTGTCATTCCAACAGATGGTGCTTCATGAACCTTGCAGAAAGCCCAAATGCATTGCATTTGTCATTCCAACAGATGGTGCATCACAAATATTGCAGAAAGTCCAAATGCATTGCATTTGTCATTCCAACAGATGGTGCATCACAAACATTGCAGAAGTCCAAATGCATTGCATTTGTCATTCCAACAGATGGTGCATCACGAACATTGCAGAAGTCCAAATGCGTTGCATTTGTCATTCCAACAGATGGTGCATCACAAACATTGCAGAAAGTCCAAATGCATTGCATTTGTCATTCCAACAGATGGTGCATCATGAACATTGCAGAAAGTCCAAATGCATTGCATTTGTCATTCCAACAGATGGTGCATCACAAAACATTGCAGAAGTCCAAATGCATTGCATTTGTCATTTCAACAGATGGTGCATCACAAACATTGCAGAAAGTCCAAATGCATTGCATTTGTCATTCCAACAGATGGTGCATCATGAACATTGCAGAAAGTCCAAATGCATTGCATTTGTCATTTCAACAGATGGTGCATCACAAACATTGCAGAAGTCCAAATGTATTGCATTTGTCATTCCAACAGATGGTGCATCACGGACATTGCAGAAAGTCCAAATGCATTGCATTTGTCATTCCAACAGATGGTGCATCACGAACATTGCAGAAAGTCCAAATGCATTGCAGAAGTCCAAATGCATTGCATTCCAACAGATGGTGCATCACAAACATTGCAGAAGTCCACATGCATTGCATTTGTCATTCCAACAGATGGTGCATCACAAACATTTGCAGTAAATGTTTAAATGTCTATAAATGTTTGATATGCCATCTATTGGAAAATGAGAACTCACCATAAAAGAAACAGCAGCTCAGTGAGGGATCCTTAACTACATGAATGTGCAGAATTCACATTGACGCAGTTTATAGCTTTATAGGGTAACTGGCTGTGTCACCTGTCATAGGCAGATAATAGAATACATTTGAAAATATTTGATATCTCTGGCTCTACGTGTACCCTCCGCATTCCTCCTGAGCCTTTCCTTGATATCCTCGTGTGTGGTGCTTCCTCCCTCAAGTGCATCAAGCCTGCTTCTCCAGCTCTGTCATTTGCCCTCCTCCTGCCCACTTTTTGACTACCCACTGCCCACTGTGAAAACATTTTTTAAAGGCGACTCTCAGCATTCCTCCCACACCTTTAACTCCTCCTGGTGCGTCTCAATGTCTCTTGGCCAGCACTTCCTCTGTCAGTCGTCTCACCAAAGCCAGATTGACTGACTACCACCAAACCAAACAGGCCAAATTGCTCAGAGGGACCAGATGCACACACTCACAGATAAAACGGCGTTTTATTATATTGTAGATTATCGTCACGTGTATAGAGGACCAGTAAATCCTTACTTGCATGAGCTGTTCAACATGCAACACGTTACTCTCTGGCCCCATGATTAGTGAGCAGAACTACCTTACCTCAGAACTTCTACAGTATATTAAGGTTTGTCACAGATGGACCGGCTGCCCATCTTGTATGAATTCTTTTCAGTTACTTGGCTGGGAAGCCAGCATAACAGATGGTCAGGAAGGGAGCTGTGACGTTCACTGTCCCGACCAGGAGGTGGACACAGAGGGACACTGTGGCAGCTGCTACACTGGGACCATCATCCCATCTGTGAAGGATGGAAATCCCTTAATGGGCTTTAGGCCATCGTAAGTGCAGGAATAACAAACAGAGAAGCCTCCCGACAGTGATGGTCAGGGATTCGTTTTCTTATTGTGATGCTTAGAAGAAATAAAGGGCAGTTGGACATTGTCTCCCAGACTCGGGTCATACCCCTGTACTCTCGGAAAGGAGCGCAGAAAAGGTGGTAGCATCCCTTAGAGTGAGTCCCTTTTTGGACTCCCGCAGAGCAGAATGGGAACTGTGATTCCATAGGGCTGCCCTTTTTGGGTTTTATGGGGGCCGCCATAGGGAGCTGTGAGGAGATGGGTCATTTATTCCTGACCTGCAAGTGTTTCCTTGAGACAATGGTTTTGGCACCAGAAGTACTCAGATTTAAAAGGGAAGCCCGCCAGTTTGCCCAGGATGTCTTAGTCGGGAGATGTGAAGGACAACATTTTTTTTTGCCAGGGATGAGTGGAGGAGAAAGACGAGAAAACAAAAGAAAAGGATTGGATTTGCACTTATTAGTGAGAAGAAGCCTCTCAAGGGTACTTTTGTGAAAAGAAAATAAGTTTATTTGAACCCTCAGCTGTCTTTGTGTAGTTGTGTGTGGGGTTTGAGGCCCAGTGGTACCCCCTAATGGACACAGGTTTTATGCAAAAAAAAAAATTATATATACAGTGGAGCCTTGGTTTGCAAGCATAATTCGTTCCGGAAACGTGCTTGTAATCCAAAGCACCCGTATATCAAAGCGAATTTCCCCATAAGAAATAATGGAAACTCGGATGATTCGTTCCACAACCCAAAACTATTCATATAAAAATGATTAATACAAAATATAAAGTAAAAATATATCAAACAAATTAACCTTCACTTTACCTTTGAAAAGAATCGTGGCAGGTGTGAGGGAGACGAGAGGAGGAAGAGGAGGAGGAGGAGGGTTACTGTGCAGGACGACTTTCACTCAAACTAACGGAATCCCTGCTATCTGTCGGCTCACTGGAATCTTTTTCTTTTTTGTGACTTTAATAAGGAAACCTCGCCAATGACAGTGGCTTTTGCCTGAAGAGTCACTACACTTGCACACAAAATAAAAAAATGCTTTACGCACTGTAAGGTTTCTAAACTTTTTTGGGACCCCCCCCCCCAAAACAGGACGACATAGAGCATCCCAAAGCATCCGCCGGTTCCCAGCGCTGTAGCAGTTCGCTGTAAAAGCGACTCTGAAAAGGTCACGCTCATGCTATAAGCACCTGCCATCGATGGGTGATGCAAGGACATGGTATTATTTGGTCACTAACTTGACCCCGACCCTACCTGTTTGCTGTGTCTGTGTATAGCAAAGTGGCAGATCCCGCTACAGCTGTTCCTGTTTCACGCAGAATAAAAGCTGGTTTTGCTAAAGTACTGAGACTCAGCTTCGTGTGTTGGGGTACATGACAGGTTCTCGCACATCACAGCACACACACTTGGTCACAATGCTATTTCTGCTCTCATATGGATGTTGACTATATGAGTGAGGCACGCCGACTGAGACTGAGCATGGGAGATGATTGCCCACAATCCCATGGAGAGAGATGAACCATCGGTTCAGTTGTGATCATGTGATGCTCAGCAGACAAAGCGTATACGGTCTACTCGTTCATCAAGTTAAAAATTTTAGCTCGTCTTGCAAAACACTCGCAGACCAAGTTACTCGCAATCCATGGCTTTACTGTATATAAAACCAAAGCTTTATCCCAGAAGAAGAAAAGAAGAACCCCACCCCTAAAAGGGGGCACTAGCCTATCGCCAGGCATGATTACGCACTGCTGAGAAAGGAGCTATATAGCGCCCGACCCGGCACAGACTGACACAGAGGCACGTGTAAAATCCAAACAAGACTTTTATTTCCTTCAGCTGGAGGGCACGTCTTCCTCGTGACCCCCCCCCTCAGCTACAACACACTCCCAAAAGCACTGAACCCACAACACACAATCCTCCACCTTGGCACCACCACTCCTCCCAGGCAACGTCGTCCTCTTCCTTCCGATTCTGGCCCTGAGTGGTGGATGCTGGCCCTTTTTATAGCCCACCCAGAAGTGCTCCATGTGCTTGATCACCTGTTGCTAATTGCACTTCCGGGCGGGGCTGTTGAGTTGTCCAGGTTGGCTCCGGGATCCATGCAGCACCCCCTGGTGGCCACCCCAGATCCCCAACAGAGTTGTGGAGAACTCCATCTCCCATGGAGCCCTGCGGGAAACTGAGGCACCATCATCACCCAGGGAGGCTGCCACCAAGCGTCCTGGTGGAGGTACTGAGGAGCCCATGGCTGCTCCCCCAGAACATATGCAGCAGGGGTGTCCCGGCCGCCCATCACAGCACACAGAAGAATCACAACTGGGCAATTTAAAGACACATGGTAACTAAGTTAGACATTTTTCAAATGTGAATCCTCAGAGCACTGACAACCAACTGGAACTGCTAAAGGAAAGAAAATTCTACATTAGGAACTCGGATAATAAAAAGGACCGTAGTCTACACTGAAAGTGCCTGAGTAGAGCTATGAAATGTCTATCCACTGTACCACCAGTCTAGCCACTGTCATTGATAATGGTATTGCAATGATTAAGGAAATGAATGTTTTAATGCCAAATTGGTATAAAAGCAGAGAACAGGCCATCATTTACTAGACAGCAAAGCCCAGAGTGGTGGTCATCACTGTTCTAGTATACATCTTATTACTTAGAACTTAAAGACAGAAATCAATAGAGTAGATAAAAATAAACAAATACTCTCACCAAAGGTTACCTTAATGGGTACGCCATCTCATTGAAAATATCAGACAGTGTGCTTTCACACGCGAGCTAATCGCTCGTATAGAAAGTGCAGAACACAAAGAGCTAATGATGTGCGTTCATTTTTTAAGCGGATGCCACACAGCTTGTCGTTTGATGATCATGCTGCCACCAAAGCTGTCAAAATATTATCTGACACCGCATGCCAATGAGTCAGGATGGTGGCTTTGCTGTTCCTAGTAAAGTCTAACACTATAATCACTTCATTTTACATCTGAATGAAGGGGTGGCACAGTGGTTCAAGGTGCCGCCTTACCACTTCTGAGGATATGCGTTCAGTTGCCAGTCTCTGCACAGTGGTGTGTTCTTCTCAAGATCGCAGGGTGCTGCACTGGGTACGCTGGTGTCCTCCCAGAGGTTTGTGTTTGCTTTAGCCTAACATTGGCCCTCTTGGCATTACTATGTTTAATGTACTGTGTATTGGCATTAATTGGGTGGCGCAAAGGTTCATTTGGTTTTCTGTCACCTGCAGGGATTGGAGTTCAGTCCCCAGTCTAACTGCTCACTGTCTGTCCAATGGCTTGCATTGGCTTTGCTGGGTACACCAGTCTCTTCCTGCTGCTCACTGAGGTGTGGGTTAACTTCCAGTTCAGTTCTACTTATGTTTGTATAGCGCCTTTCACTGAGTTCAGGCAGTAACATGTTCACAGGTAAATGCAAGTACAAATTGCTAAATACATAATCAATACACATTGTGGAAGCTGGCCCGGACACAGACAGGCAGACACCGATGGTTCAAGCACCAACATACGTTTATTATACATTATTTACAGTATCGCACACAACCCGGTGCCCCAGCAGCAATCACCCATCAAGTCCTGGCCTCTCCAAATGCTTCTCTCTCTTCGACCGCCTCCACTCCTCTCCTCCGAGCTCCGTCCTCTTCCACTCAACTCCAGCCATCGAATGTAGGGAGGCGGCCCCTTTTATCCTCATCCGGACGTGCTCCAGGTGCCTCCCGATGAGCTTCTCCCGGCACTCCCTGCTGTGGCGGAAGTGCCGGCTGTGCACCCGGAAGCACTTCCGGGTGTCCCTGGTCTTTGTCCCCCCAGCACTTCCGGGTGTGGTGGAAGTGCTGAGGACCAGGGCTCTCCTGGCATCTGGGCACTCCCTGGTGATGACCATGGGCCCCTCTAGGGTTGAACTTCCATGCTCCTTTCCCGTGGTCCCCATAGCTGCCAGGGCGGTCGCCCCCTTGTGGTTCAGGAGGAGGCGTAATCCCTCCTTCGCTCCTTCCGGGCGTCCCTGCTGGATACCGCCCCCAGCCACTCGCCACAACATTTATTAACCCTTAAACCGCCGGAGCTGATCAGTCCGTGCCGTACATTCGTTGAGCAGCCAGCTCATGACCACTGGCGCCCCCTAGTGAATCGGGGATTGAGCCACTGCACTAGGCTAGCCTGCTGGTATCAGCCTTGGTCTCTGTGTGCAGCCAGTTCAAGCACAGTTGGTTTGGTGATTTACTGAATTTCATCAATGCTGTCAGTTGCACCTTGTACATATCATAACAGATTGTTCCAGTAGTTTTTAAAATAGTTTTTACAGTTCATTGGCGGGGTGTAACATGATCGGTGTTGCAGTAATTGTGATGCTCTTTGCATGGAAAAAAAAATGTGTTCCATTAAAATTTCACTTTTTCTTGGTGAATTGTGACGTTTACTTAAAAAGTGCAGCAAAAAAGTATTTGGCGTCCAGGGGTGCATTAACCCCCCAAGTATGTGGCAGTTTAGGGGTTAAGCACGCATGAAGAGAAGGCAGACTCAAACAGATTAAGTAAAAGTGTTGAAACGTCTATAAGTAAATGTTGATGTCACATTGATTGTACCCAGATTGGCATCCAAACTAAAGCAGATAACATCTTCCATCTTCTGTTCTCTCTTTTTGCTGTCATATCCAGATCTATGATGTTTCCCAAGCGGTATTTCGGCAGAACACCTAAAACATGGCCAAAGCTGTGAGTCCTCCAGGTCCAGTTGATCCAAAATGTCATCTTACAAGTTAGTTTCCCAGAAAATGCCTAACTGCCCCTTAGTGACGAGAGTCTGAAGTGGGTCAGTGAAGTTCTGGCCTCCCTGTTCTTTACTGTCCCTGAAGTCGATCATTTTGATCAATTTGGATGGCAGCCCAACGCTCGGCTGACCTACAAAGAGACCCACTGGTGGTCCGTTCTCCTCTACGAAGACATTTCTTGCTTTTTTTTTTTTTTTTTTACTTCATATGCAGCACAGTCAATTTTCTCCCCCTGTCATTGAGACATAAATAATTCCCAGACAATGGAACAGGAATAAGCCTGGTTTGGTCTCGGAATGAATGCTAATTTAATCAATCTGTTATAAATCTGGCTGGATGCTGACTCATGCATGTCTGGTGCCCTGTGGGACTGGAACAAAAAGCGTGGCCGTCTCAATTTGTTATTTGTGCATTAAAGGCGCACAGCCTGCCACCTTCCGAAGCTTTAACACATGAGGCTAAATCGCAATTTGACGCTTTGTTTCAGCCCTGAGGATCAACTGCTGCTATTTGCACATTTTTACAAGCCTTGGAGGTTTCAGTTTTGGATGTCAGACCTGGTTCTGGTTTGGCACTGGTGTAAAGTTTACATTCCCACACATTAATTCACGTTTGCATGTATAAAGTCATATTTTCTTTATCCAGGATTGGTTCCGATCTTGCAGGGACCAGCTCTGCGGGACCCTAAATTAGATAATCAGGTTAGAAACTAGATGGAAGAATGGGCTGCTTTTATGTTCAGTGGAATGGAGGCACAATGGTTAGAGGTGGTGACCCCTGGGCACAGTCACTGAGATTGTGGGAGTCTGTGTGTTCTCCTTGTGTCTGTGTGGATTTTTCATCAGGTACTCGGATTCTTCTCAAGCACTTGCAGGTTAGGTTAGCCAGTTATTCGAAATGGTCTTTGAATGGGGAAAAGAGACTGGCATCTTTGGGATGAGGATGGAAAGCTGGCTCACACTCGGAACACAAACACTGGGAGAACGTGCAAACTTCATACAGACAGTAGCCAACCTGAAATTTTAACCCAGGACTTTGGAGTGGTGAGAGAGCAGAGATTTGAACCCAAGACTTTAAGAGTTGTGAAGGGCCATCTCCAAAGTGCCGCAGTCCTTCCAGGGTTGGTTCCTGCCTTGAGCCCCAGGGCTGTTGGAATAGGCACCCGTGCCCCAGAGGCATAAACTGGATAGACAGGTTAGCAAGTGGAAAGCTGGAATACGTGTGGGACGGTAGTTAAAGGGGGAGGCTCCTAGTCACAGGGACTTGGGTTCAAATAGCAGCGTTAGAAGAGGTCCAGAGAAGAGCGACTAGGCTGATTCCAGGGCTACAGGGGATGAGTTAGGAGGAAAGATTAAAAGAGATAAACCTTTACAGAGATTAAGAGGTGACATGAGTGAAGTGTTTTAAATTAAGAAGGGAATTAGTCCAGTGGATCGAGACCGTGATTTTAAAATGAGTTCATCAAGAACACGGGGACACATGTAAAGGTCACAATATGAGAAGGACTTAGGAGTCATAGTGGACTCTAAGCTATCCACTTCCAGACAGTGTTCAGAAGCCATTAAGAAGGCTAGCAGAATGTCAGGTTATATAGCGCCTTGATGTGTGGAGTACAAGTCACAGGAGGTTCTCCTCAGGCTTTATAACACACTGGTGAGGCCTCATCTGGAGTCCTGCGTGCAGTTTTGAGTCTCCAGGCTACAAAAAGGACATAACAGCACAAGAAAATGTCCAGAGAAGAGCGACCAGGCTGATTCAGGGCTACAGGGGTTCAATTATGAGGAAATAATAAAATAGCTGAGTCTTTACAGTTTACGCAAAAGAAGATGAAGAGGAGACCTGACTGAAGTGTTTAAAATGATGAAGGGAATTAGTCCAGTGGATCGAGATGGTGAGTTTAAAATGAGGTCATCAAGAACACGGGGACACAGTTGGAAACTTGTGAAGGGGAAATTTCACACAAACATTAGGAAGTTTTTCTTTACACAAAAAACGATAGACACTTGGAATAAGTGACCAAGTAGTGTGGTGGACAGTAAGACTTGAGGGGTTTTCAAAACTCGACTTGATGTTTTTTTGGAAGAAATAAGTGGACAGGACTGGCGAGCTTTGTTGGGCTGAATGACCTGTTCTCTTCCAGATTGTTCTAATGTTCTAAAAGTCCATGAGAAGCTGATATGTTCTCCTCCCTTTTGTGAAGGTTATTCCACAGGCATCCCAATCTTTGTCAAAGACATGTGCCTTTTGCAGGTTCGATGAACTGCTTATTCTAATTTAGCTACGCATGATAATGTGGATGCTCAATTGATGGACTGGCTGGCCCTGTCTTGTGTCTGGTGCCATCAAGGTAGGCACCAGTTCTTTGTGACCTAAAGCAGACAGAGTGAATGGACTCTTTGGGATGGTGGAATGTTTGCAAAGTGGTGGTAACTCCCTAACTCCAGGGCTCAAGTCCCAGCCTAGTCAGTATGGAGTTGCTTCCTGTGCTTGTGTAGAGTTTTAGTCAGCTACCAACAATCTACAGGTTGATCTTGCAATTCTATACTGGTTTTATTTTAGTGTGGGTGGCTGTTCAAATGGGAGTATCCTGCCATGGTGCCATAACGGGGGTCTGTTGATGACAATTCCCCTGTCCTACTTAATCCTACTTTAGGAAGTATAGAAAATGATGGAGTGATAGGTCTAATGGTGTGCTGGCTCACAGTCTGATTCCCAGTCTGTGTTGCGTTTGTGTATTCTCCCCATGTTAGGTGCAGGCTTTTCTCACAATACTCCAGCCTCCCTCCCCTGTCCCAAAGAGTGGAGCATCAGATTAACTGGTGAGTCAAATCTCACCCAGTGTGTTTAAACTAAACTGGGATCAAACCATTGAGGAGGCTGTATATTTTTTTCTCTCTGAAGGTTATCTGGTAGCTTCGAACTGACCCAATGTGAACGAATGTGCCTTGAGATGGGCAAATTTTAGCTTTGGTGTTTAGAAGAGGAAACGTGGAATGGCTGAACAGTGCAGAATGATGCTGCCTCACAGTCTGGGAGACCTTGGTTCTGTTCCCAGCTTGGTTACTGTGATCGTTTCCCACATATCGGGATTCTCAAACACAATATTTTGCTGGATTAATTGTCCTCCGTGACCCCCCTCACCTCCCCCCGGTAACATTCCCTCTTTCCAATATGTGGCGCCACAATATGACCTCCTGAGTGAACTTAGCATATCAGTGACACCTACTGGCTCAGAGTAAGTATTACAATTCTACACCCTTTGACCAATCTGGACCATATTTTGCATAGTTGCTTTTTGGGTACCATATGGGCAAGACAGACTACTTTGGAACCCAATATATTGACCCCTGGGGGTCCAATTAGGTTTTTATTTTAACTATGTGCCCCAGTTTGCACACCAGTGCCACCTACTGACACAGAGCGAGTATTACAACCCTACATCTTTTGGCCAAACGGGACCAGATTTTGCAGATGTCATCTCTAGGACCATGAGGACAAGAGGGACTACTTTTTGACCCTGGGAATTGTAGCTTAACAGTACTTACTCAGGCAATGCCATGTGCTAACTTTTACCTACTATAATTTAAAAAGGAGTATCATGCGCTTTTGCAGGGGGCTGTTGGGTAAGGTCTTGTCGAAAGTGGAAGTGCAGCAAAACACATGAATCAAGGCATTGTTGTTTAACTTCTGCTTTGCCGGCTTTTCTTCATAAATTAAGCACTATGACTTGTCCATATTGAACTAAGTGGATGAGTCAGACATCACCACATTCAGGGTTACAACCCAGCAAGGAAGATTCCAGATTTCTGGAATCCCATTGAACAAATTCTCAACTTATGAGAGAAGAGACTCTGATAGAGAGACACAGTGGGTAATGGATGGGACAGCCAGTAGTAACAAACGGGGTCGCCATTTAAAAACACACACACAGCTTTGGCTTTCTTTCCTCATCACATTCAACAAATAAACCCGGTCAATGACTGGTGAGATACAGCATGTACATACATAAGCACATTCTTAGTGTAAATTAATAAACAATGCACTCAGGTATCATACATGCATACTTCACTTCATGCTGTACTATAACCTCAAATAAATAAATGACTAATTATCACAGAATCAAATTCAATCAGTATGGTGTGAGGCACACAACCACAAGGAGGAGATCTTTGAAAGGAATATTTGAATTTAAAGGCCAAGTGAGTAGTGCTGCTCTCGGGCTGCGACGTTCAGCCTCTTGTCGCACAGAGAAGTCATTCATGTGACGGTGTGAAGTAACACTTCTGTTCAGAGCGTCAGGGTGGTGTTGTCCCTACAAGTATAAATAAATAGCTAAATGAATACCTGCATATATTCACACTGTATATACAGACATACAAATGAAGTAAAAACATACATCTCTACATAAACACACACTGTATGTGCACATCTAAATAAATAAATGAATAGATGTCTACTTTAAATACAAACATGATACTGTATTTAAAAAACAACATGCCTACTTACAGTACATTAATCACTACATTGCATATACAGTATACTATACATGCACTTTGTCACAAAAGCAGACCACAGACATAAAAAGGTTTGGGGCAGCCACCCGTATATTGTGCCTTGGCTGCAAATGGGTTTAAATTGATTGAGATGATCACAGGTTTGAGTCCAAAACAGAACTGAATGTAATAGAAAAAGATAGCAGCTTTAAAGCCCGGGACCGGAAGTGATGTCATTGGGACTGGAAGTGGCGGCACCACTGGCACTGGAACCGGAAGTGATGTCTTTTATACCGGACGTGAGGTCATCCATGGCGCCGAAACCAGGAGTGAGGTCATCCGTGCAACTGGGATCTGGCGAGATTTCCCATTGGATGGTCTGCAGAAGATTGAGAAAGAGAGTTAGTCCAGCTCGCCTCCCCAGGTCTGGTGTGGTAGTACTGTTCTTAAAGCCTTTCAGATGTCTCCCAATTGCATGTGTTTGACAACTTATAAAACAAATTACATAGCATCCACCTGAATAAAAGGATAAGTGTCTGTGTGTGTGTGTCTTTCCTGTTGCTATATCACTCATTCCAAAAGATGGCTCTTCACAAATATTTATTGTAATAAAATAATAATAATACATTTTATTTATATAGCGCCTTTCCCATGCTCAAGGCACTGCATTTGCCATTCCAACAGATGGCCCATCACAAACATTTGTTGTAATAAAATGAATTGCATTTGTCATTCCAAAAGATGGCTCATCACAAACAATTGTAATAAAATGCATTGTGTTTGTCATTCCAACAGATGGTGCATCACAAACATTTGTAGTAATGTATTGCATTTGTCATTACAACAGATGGTTCATCACAAACAATTGTTGTAATAAATTGCATTGCATTTGTCATTCCAACAGATGTCTCATCACAAACAATTGTAATAAAATACATTGTCATTCCAACAGATGGTGCATCACAAACATTTGTAGTAATAAAGTGCATTGCATTTGTCATTCCAACAGATGGCTCATCACAAATAATTGTAATAAAATGCATTGTGTTTGTCATTCCAACAGATGGTGCATCACAAACATTTGTAGTAATAAAGTGCATTGCATTTGTCATTTGAACAGATGGCTCATCACAAACAATTGTAATATAATGCATTGCATTTGTCATTCCAACAGATGGCTCATCACAAGCAATTGAAATAAAATGCATTGTGTTTGTCATTCCAACAGATGGTGCATCACAAACAATTGTAGTAATAAAGTGCATTGCATTTGTCATTCGAACAGATGGCTCATCACAAATAATTGTAATAAAATGCATTGTGTTTGTCATTCCAACAGATGGTGCATCACAAAGATTTGTAGTAATAAAGTGCGTTGCATTTGTCATTCCAACAGATGGCTCTTCACAAACAATTGTTGTAATAAAATGCATTATGTTTGTCATTCCAACAGATGGCTTAACACAAACATTTGTAGAACTAAAATGCACCACAGAATTCATTCCAACAGAGTGCACTGATTGATTATTTAGATTTCCAGCCATCTTATAATAGTAGCACAGCCAGTACTATACATACACTCAAACAATAAATATATTCATATACACATATTTTAAAGAAAAAAAGTCCACTTGCACATAATCGTAATTAATTACATTTATATAGCACTTGTCTAGCTACTCAAAGCTGTTTACAGAAGTAGGGAGTCACTTCTACCAACTCCAGAGTACAGCATCCACCTAGATGATATGACAGCAGCCATTCTTGTTCCAGGACACATCAGCTAATAGGTGATGAAGGAATGACAGAGAGAGACAAGGAAAGACCATGGAGCCTGAATGAGTGAGGTCATGGTGGGCAGTTTATCAGGGTTCACCCTACCCTTTGCAAAAGAAGACCTGGGGTCTTTTATGACCACCAAGAGTCAGGACCTCGATTTTAATTTGCCACCAGTTTTTACAGCTCAGTTTCCCTGTCACTTCACTGGGGCATTGGGATCCACACCCAGACCACAGTTGTATGTGCCCCTGCTGGCATCACCAACACCTCCTCCAGCAGCAACCCAAGCTTTTCCTCGTTGGTCTCCCACCCAAGTACTGGCGGGGCTCAAACACGCTTAGCTTCAGGTGAGTTACCTGTTCTGAAGTGCAGCTGGTGCAGCTGTTGGCCATGCCACATATACATATCCCACTAAACCCAGACCCCACCACTCTCAAATCTAACATCCGTGGCAGAGCGACGGGCGCTCAGCAGGCTCCTATCAATTATGGAAAATCCACTGCATCCACTAAACAGGATCATCTCCAGACAGAGGAGCAGCTTCAGCGACAGACTGCTGTCACCGTCCTGCTCCACTGACAGACTGAGGAGATCGTTCCTCCCCCAATCTATGTGATTCTTCAATTCCACCCGGTTGGGGGTTGCGGGGTAAACATTAACATTATACAAAGTTATTGTCTGTTTTTTACCTGCATTATTATCAATCTTTAATATTGTTTTTTGTTTTTTTTTTGTATCAGTAAGGTGCTGCTGGAGTATGTGAATTTCCCCTTGGGATTAATAAAGTATCTATCTATGCCCTTGCTCCCTCTGTCAAACCCCCATATCCCCTCCACCACAACCCACCAAGGCCCAGTCTTCAACTTGTCTTCAACAAGACAGAAAAGTCAGAAAGAAAGAAGAGTGAAGTCCACGGCTGCCAGGCTTGACGAGTGGAGTGTTTTGTTAAATTTTAAAATAAATTGCTTGTTGGAGGCAAAAACGAAAAACAAATTACATGCAACCTTTCTCTTTTTCTTTTGGCTAAAAGGCAATTCATTTACCTTAAAGGTCAGTGGCAATCATTTTGTATTGTGGAAAAGTGACCTGAATGCACAATGGTGCATTACAGAATGGCCCTGGCTTAGTGGTCTAATTTGGCTGCTGCACTGCTCCAGATAGCTGGCTTCACACCCTGGCCTTGCCGTTCTCTTTACGTGGAATGTGATTTGGTTTTTTTATTTGTTTTCCCTGCCTGCTCCAGTTTTCCTCCCATATCCCAGAGATGTGTATGTTGTATTAACTGGAAACTCTTAGTTGACCCACAGTGGGAAAATGTTAGTGAGGTTGTTTGTATCCCCAATGTAGCAGGCAGGGTGATGTACTGGTTAAGGCTTTGGGTTCAAATCCCACTACTGACACCACTGTGTGACCATCAGCAAGTTACTTGCCTGTCAGAAAATTGGGCCTTATTGGTATGACTGTGCTTTGTCCCACCTAGGTAGGGTCCCTTACCTGACATCAAGTACATCTCGGCCCTTCACAATCTCTTATTGCACTAAACAGTTTGAAAAGATTCACAGAAGTGAAACGTTCATTTAGATGGACACACACACACACAAATAATCTGTGTGTTCTTTTCATTCTCGATTTAAAAATCAGAAACGACCAAGGACTTCATTATGGTTCCCAGAGGCCTCCGTGATATTTGCAGTTAATTATTTACGGCAGAGTGTGGTGTGCCTCATAATTAAGCTTCAGCTTCTGTTATATATATCGTGTTAAAGCTGCCCATTCAGCACAAGCTCTATGTTATTTACCTGCGGCGACGCGACACTTGTCAGCGCTGAAGGCAACGAGCACTACCTCCTCGGATTTTTCTTTCTCATACTCACACTCAGTACAGTGAGCAAGCTGCTGTTAATAATCGCCACTTACGCTTGCCGTTTTTTTTGGAAAGAGTCAGCCAACTAGAACAATAGCAGTTTTAACACCTGCCACTCAAAGCATTCAAAGTTTAGTCATCTGCTGTTGGAGAAATCCTAGAAATAAACTCAACACCTTTAGTACGTGAAAGGAGATGTGAGCCCTTGACATTTCTTACCTTCATAACAGAAAATGACGCAAGAAAAAATGGATGTGAAAGGCACTATATGATAGATAGACAAGTCAAGTCAAATTGGGGAGCATACACTGGTACAGCGCGTTGCCGTACCCACTACACAACGAAACAACTCAGGATTCCGGTTTGCAACCCTCCAGGCAGACATGTGGTCCAGTCCCACCCTCCGGAAATGACCCTCTGTCTGCCGCAGCCAGGTGTTACGTGGGCGACCCCTTGGCCTGGTCCAGGATCTCGGTTCCCCAATAATGAGGATCTTATGAGCTGGATCACCCTTGGGGAAACATGCCACATGACCGTAGTGCCGTAACTGACGCTCCCTCACAATGCTCATGTGCCTCATTCAGGATTCCATGAGCAACACAAAGTCAAACCAACGGTACCCAAGGATTTTCCAGAGAGACACCAAAGGAGTCCAGTCTTCGTCTCAGGTCACTGGATAGCGTCCATGTCTCACAACCATATAGCAAGACATAACTCTAAAGACTTGGACCTTGGTCCTTTTGCATAGATATCGGGAGCTCCACACACCCCTTTCCAGTGACCTCATGACCCTCCCATGCTCTCCCAATCCGTCTACTAACTTCATAAGAAGAATCACCAGAAACATGAATGTCACAGGTAAGTAAACCTCTCGATGACGAGGTCAACACTCTCTCCGCAGACAGACACACTGCTGATGGCCGAGCCCATGAGGTCATTAAAGGCCAGGATGTTGGTTTTTATCAGGACACTCACAAGCCCAGACACTCAGACCCCTCACTCAGTCTCTTGAGCTCATAGATAGACAGATAAATAGATAAGGCACTATATATGCTATATTAGATAGTGAGATGAGGCATTATTTTCTATATTAGATTGATAGACAAGGCACTATATATATGTACTTTGTTAGATAGATATTGCTCACGGAGTCCTGAATGAAGCTCATGACCTGCATTGTGAAGGAGCGTCAGTTACGGCACTATGGCCACGTGGCGCGATTCCCCGAGGGTGATCCGGGCTCTGAGGACCCGAATGGCTGGACCAGGCCAAGGTGTAACACCTGGCTGCGGCAGATAGAGGGTCATTTCCGGAGGGTGGGGCTGGACTGTGTGTCTGCCTGGTGGGTTGCCACCCAGGATCTCGAGTTGTTTTGTCATGTAGTGGGTGAGGCAACGCACTGTACCAGTGCATGCTCCCTGACCTGATAGACAAGGCGCTATATTAGATTGTTAGATAAGGTGCCATATTACATAGATAGGTATACAGTGGAGCAGACTGTGTTACTACACCCTCTTCACCCTGGCAAGTTGTAAATTCCAGTGGTAATGGTGAGAATATTGTCCAAGTCGTACTTCGGAGGGTGTAAGTATCACAGTCTGCTCCAACTCTGCTAAGACAGAGAGATGGTTTTAAAGTAATCGACAGAAGTTGGGACACCTGTGCAAATTGTTTGCTTCAACTTGCAAGGCTTAATTAACTTGAATGGCCGCAGACGAGCTGTAGGTTGTAATCAGTTAGTTGTTCCCATTTGTAATGTATATATATTGTGAGATAATCAGCCTGGACACAACCAGACAGACACCGACAGTTCTTAAAACGCACACGTTTAATAAACAAAGGTCCCAAAACCCAAGTCCTGCACACACACAGTGCTTCCAGCACCACAACACCCTTCCACGGGTCTTTCAATGTCCGTGGGCCGCCTCTCTTCCATCTGCTGGAGCTTCATCCTACTCCAGCACCCGACTGTAGGAAGGTGGCCCCTTTTATATTCACCCAGATGTGCTCCAGTTGCTTGTTGATGACCTTCTGGCGGCACTTCCTGGTGTGGCAGATGTGCCGCATGAGCACCCAGAAGCACTCCGGGTGTCCCTGGAAGGTTCTTCCTCCACCTGTGCAGATTTCCCGGGCCCCACGATACTCGTGGCCATGGGCCCCAATGGGTTTGAGCCTCCTGGCTCCGTCCCTGTGGTACCCTCATTATCCAGGGCGGTTGCCCCCTTGTGGCCCGGGGGACATATAAACTGCCTCCTGGTCCTTCCAGGCATCCCGGCTGGGTCTGTCCCCCAGCCTCCTGCCACAATATATATATATATATATATATTATATTTATATTTCCTTTTCTTTCACTTTCTGCTAACCTAATCTTTAAATTTAAACCTCTGGCAGTTTACTGCTTACCTTTTTGCCATTTTAGGTCATTCATTGCATTTCAACTGATTAAATTTGAAAGGAAACTGGAAAAAGTGAGGTGTTCTAAAACTTTTGACTGGTATTGTAGTACAATAAGGTGCTTTCTATACTTTATTAGATAGATAGTTAGATGTAAGGCACTATATTGGATAAGGTGCTATATATTCTATACTAGCCATCCCCCGCGGCTCTGCCCACGTAGTAATGAAACAGGACAGCGAGGAGGGCCCTGCCTGGCTCCCCACTCCTGATGTCACGCTTCCCCCTCCCCGCGGCCCACAGCCTCTGTCTCTGATTAGCGCAAATAAGTCGCTCCTGCAAGCGAACAATGATTCTTAGCACAATGAGAGAAGTCGCAAAATCAACTGGAATGTTCAAGCAAAATATAGAAAAGAACCAATCTCAATCCGTGAAGTAGCTCTCTCGTTGGAGGTAAGGAGCACCCCGATGCAGACGCGTGAGTGAGGAGGACCCTGCCCACCGCCTCTCGGCCCGCTGCGTGTCTCTCAGATGCACGCAAATAACACAAGCGAACTATGATATGTAGCACAAGTCGCTATAGAGATTAGATAAACAGATAAGACACTATATATACTTTATTAGGCAGGTAACTTAACCTTTCCAACTAAGATATCTTTTACTTGCCTTCTGATTCTCCTTCCTCTGATTGCTCTCTAAGCATTGCTCTTGAAGATGTCACCTTTCACCAGATGTCACGGTCACAACGTTTGAGGATTCCACTCCTCCTCGCTAATTGTGCCTCACAAATTCCTTGCTCAGGCTTTGGCTCTCTCTTGTTTGGACTATTGCAACTGTCGAAGCTTCCTTTAACTGCTATCTGACCTCTTCATCTTCTCCAGAATGCAGCTGCTCGCCTGGTATTCTCTGTTCCTCCTTTCACTAGTTACTAGTCCTCCGCTTTGGTCTCACCACTGGCTCCCAGTTCAAAGCACTTGTCTTGACCTACAGTTCTCTGAATGGTTCTGCCCTCCACTACCTCCAGTCTTTGGTCTCTCCTTATGTTCCTTAAGGAAGTCTCCATTCATTCTTCTTCTGCCTGCCCATCCATTATCTTGCCGTGTGTACCAAGACTGGTCATTGCTTCTACATTCTTGCCCCCAAGCTGCAGAATGATCTCCCTTCAAACTGCACATAATTTCCTCCTGTGTAGGCATCTTTTGAAATTGCTCCTCTTCATGGGGTATTTTTGGATCTGCTGAGCTTCTCTCCTGCTGGATGGCTGCTGTTGGACTGACAAAGAGTTTCGGATGCTGATTTGTGTCTTAGTGTAGTGGCAGGGTTAATTACGTAGTAGTTTAACATCTCCCTCTTGCTCGTTTTTTCATCTTGTTTTCTGTTGCTTTTGATGTTTGTACCTTCTAACCATTCTTGCATGCATTATAACTTTGCTTTGTAAGTCACTTTGGATGAAAATGTCTGTTAAAATAAGTAATAATAAAAATAATGATTAAAATCTAGCTGTACTTGTACAGTACTTTTATGAAGTGCTGCAATATTTTCCCAAGACCAGCTTGTGTATGTGATCCTGAATGCCAGCCTCTTAGCAGGCACACTGACTTTCATTTGTCAATAATCGAGGCTGTAGGTTTTTGTTCTGTAGAGACACACGAGTCACCAAAGGAAACTTACACAAATATAGGGTGACCTGGGGGCTCTGCGCCTTGAGATAGTAGACTCACCTTCAAGCCATTATTCCACCTCGATACCAAGGCTGGAACCTTGAAAGCAGCTTTCTAGTGAAAGATAATAGGAGTGGGAAGGCAGATTCATTGAGGGCACACGGTCTATTCAGGAATCTGTCACCTGTAGTAAGCAAATAAATGACAGGAGACCCACTCCAGTGAGTGTAGTTCTTTGAAAGCAAGACTTGAATTCACAGGCCAAGTATCCGCTTCATTTCCTTGTAGCTCAAAGAAAAATCACCGATGTGGCAATTCTTATGGTCAGAGAAGCACAGTGGAGCAGTGCTTAGCTACGCCGCCTTCCAACTTGGATTTGAATCCCACACCCGTGCCCATATTTATCAAAAGTCTCAGAGTAGGCAAATGGTCCTGACTGACTCAAATCCTAAAAACGCTAACCCTAATTTGGTCTTAATTTTAGAAGTCAGAGTAAAAGCTATCCAGTATCCAACCCGCTATATGCTAACTTCAGGGTCATGGGGGTTGCTGGAGCCAATCATATGGGTTTCAGACAGAAAAGGGGCGGGTCCAAGAGGATGAATAACGAAGGTGACATCAGCGGTGGAATGGCTGTCTGCTTGTCTTTCATTCTGTAGATGGAGGAAGAGAGAAGGCATTTGAACACCATGCCAGCCCCTGGTTCAGCGGGTAACTACCATCACCAGAGCCCTTAAACTACTGTACCTCCCAAACGCACACATCTCAAATGTGTTATCATGTTTTGTGTTCAGAAACAGTACAATGGCACATGAATTATGATGTTAAATATCCATCCATCCATTATCCAATCTGCTGTATCCTAACTACACGGGGTCTGCTGGAGCCAATCCCAGCCAACACATGGCGCAAGGCAGGAAACAAACTCCGGGCAGGGCGCCAGCCCACCGCAGGGCACACACACACCAAGTACACACTAGGGACAATTTAGGACTGCCGATGCACCTATCCTGCATGTCTTTGCACTGTGGGAGAAAACCCACGCAGACACGGGGAGAACATGCAAACTCCAGGCAGGGAGGACCTGGGAAGTAAACCCGGGTCTCCTAACTCCGAGGCAGCAGCGCTACCCACTGCACCACCGTGCCGCTGATGTTAAATATATAATTGATTCATTTATTTCTATTTAATTAATGAATGGACTGATGCGCTGTTCAGGGGTTGTTCCTGCCTCACGACCCTGGTCTGAATTAAATGGGTTAGAAAATGACATCCATCCATCCATCCATGTTCCAACCCGCTGAATCCGAACACAGGGTCACGGGGGTCTGCTGGAGCCAATCCCAGCCAACACAGGGCACAAGGCAGGAAACAAACTCCGGGCAGGGCGCCAGCCCACCGCAGGGCACATACACACACATTAGGCACAATGCACCCAACCTGCATGTCTTTGGACTGTGGGAGGAAACCCACGCAGACACGGGGAGAACATGCAAACTCCACGCAAGGAGGACCCCGGAAGCCAACCTGGGTCTCCTAAGTGCGAGGCAGCAGCACTACCGACTGCGCCACTGTGCCACTGATGTTAAATTTATAATTGATTCATTTATTTCTATTTAATTAATTAATGGACTGATGCCCTGTTCAGGGGTTGTTCCTGCCTCACGACCCTGGTCTGAATTAAATGGATTAGAAAATGACATGTTATTAATTATATATTAATTGGCAACAAATCAAATATATATTTATACATACACATAGATACATATGAAAAATCATGTAGAAATTATTAAATTATATATTTGTGATGCAATCTGAGGGGACCCAACTGGACTTACCATGTAATAATAATAATAATTCATTACATTTTTTTTTTGTTCTTTATTTCGCCTTATACAATTTCTTGTATTAGGAATTTGTTAGTTTTCGCATACCCCTTGGGGTCAGAGCGCAGGGTCAGCCATTGTACAGCGCCCCTGGAGCAATTACAGTTCGGGATACCCGCGCAGATCCTTAGCTTCAGAGCCACCACTCCGCCCTCATATATAGCGCCCTATATAGCGCTTTTCTCAGTACACTCGATTCTAAACAAATCAAAAGAGTCGATTCACTTAGATGGATAGTTTGAAAGAATTGAACTGGTAAAGTGAATCAAAATGTCCATCACCAATGGGTGAAAACTCTATTGTGCAGAAGATGGGTGGGGCTTGATGGGTGACTCCAGCATCTGAGATGACTTTCCATGGACAGGAGAGCATCCCTAAGATGCTGAACTGGTTTGATACCAGTCAGTCAGTCAGTGAGTGTGTCTGTGTATGGGTGTCCGTGTGCGTTGCTCCCAGCCATTCCACAGTAGTCACTGGCCCTTCAGAACCCTGAAGGTGCATGGAGTGATGAATGCGCCAGTTGCCCCCTGGTGGCCATATGCCCATACTGCACAACTCTAAGTAAGATTCCCTGATTAAACCAACCACTGCCAGGCCATGCCAGCTTCTTTAAAGAAAGGATTCCTACGAGAAGCCTGTCGATTGTTTCAAGGTTTCTTTTGGGGGTGAATGTCTCTTTGTTTAATAAGTAAAAATATTAAAACTTTATTTTATTATGTAAATGTTATACTTGTGACGCTTGCACCATTTTGCAGAGTTTAGGCGATCAGACAATATCTCCATGTGCATATCACAGAAGCATGGATACTCCTACACCTTCAGAGCCTAATATACATCAACTCCATAAAGTAAAATATTAATTAACACAAAGAAAGAAAAGAAGAAAACAGCAGATGTGGATGCAGTAGCTGTCATAGCAACTGCTTAGCTAAATGGCCCAAGAAGAGTATTTTTGCCACCCCAGGGGTCTATTATAAGCCGGAGCCTGAAGTCTTGGAAGAAGTGCCTCTGAGGAGCTTTTTCTTTACATATTGGCTGAGCCTGACTGTCTAACATGCATTATGGACAAACACACACACACACACATACTGTCTCTCTTGTTGAACCGAAGTGTCACTTTATATTATGCTGCACTCACACTAATGCCATATTGTGACAGAAGAGCACTAAGAGCGATGCTCACACCTCATTTGAATAGGGGGCGGGGTCACACTTTGGAGGATACAAAGTACTCTGGGGTTATAAATAAGGGTGTGACGTAATGTCTGGCATCTCGAGATGCGTCTTGACCTCCTTGCTTCAAGTTAAAGTCACAGCCGTGTCCTTAACCAAGCGCTGGCCAAAAGACTGGTGAGTCATTCCATGTTTAGGAAATAAAAAAAAAAAAAAGAATTCAATTTAAGGAGACTGGGAAAGATTATGGGAGTGCATTTTATAAATTTCAGCATGAGAGACGAGAAGTCAGACAGCTGAAACGTAAGAGCAGAATCCTCACATCTGCCAGGGTTTCAGCTCTGATGAGGTGCCATTTTAGTACCTCTTGAGAGTGATTGTGGCCTGAAGGTGGGCATGACATGTATTCCAGGAAAATAAACAGCATCCATGCAGCCACTTTTTCCAATTTACATTAACTCTGTTTGATGAATAAGCTCATCTTTATTTTTATAACACCATCCACATAGAAAAATGCCAGAGGATGTATTAAAAAAAAAGCAAATATTCCTCCATTTTTGGACATCCTTATTCCATTTCAAGTTCTCTTGGATTTGCTTTGGAGAGAATTCTGAACAGAAAATAACACCACAAAGGAGCTTAACATCCATCCAGCTATATCCTAAGACAGGGTCACGGGGGTCTGTTGGAGCCAATCCCAGCCAGAACAGGGCGCAAGGCAGAAACAACCCCCGGGCAGGGTGCCAGCCCACCGTAGGGCTCACACACACACCAAGAACAATTTTAGGACCTCCAATGCACCTAACCAGCATGGTTGGACTGTGGGAGGAAACCGGAGACACGGGGAGAACATGCAAACTCCACGCAGGGAGGACCCAGGAAACGAACCCAGGTCTTCTTACTGCAAGGCAGCAGTGCTACCCAGTGCGCCACCATGCCGCCCGGAGCTTTACAAAGCAAGCAAAATAAAATACAAAACGCACCTTCCATTTTTTGAAACCGCCTTCTTTTAATAAATCAGTCTTTGTATAACGTTCTTCACGCAGTAAAATACCGGAAGATGCCCAAGAAAATTAGCAACAAAAACAATTTGATAATACAGTGGACTCAAAGTCTTGAGGCCCCTTCTCTTTTTACACATTTTGTTATATTGCAGCCTTGTGGTAAATTCATTGTTTTCACTCAAACAACACAGAATGACAAAGCGAAAACAGGATGCTAGGAATTTTTGTAGATTTATTAAAAATGAAAAACTGAAATATCTCATTGACATCGACAAAGTATTCAGACCCTTTGACTCCAGGCCAGTCTTAATAGCATTATAGGCCCCCAGGCAAAGCAGTGCACTGGGACCCCTACCTACAAAACCATTCAGCAAGTCTAAACATACCGTATATACTCGTGTATAAGTCGGGTCTTAAAACCCGAAAAATCGATCATAAAATCAGACCCCGACTTATACGCCCGTTCAAAAATACGACACTTAATTTTTTTTTTACATCTTCTTGCCTCCTCCAATCTCGCGCCAGTTTCTCAGACACATCAAATTTTGTTGCAGCAGCTCAGTTACCAATTTCTTTCACTACTTCAATGACTTTTAATTTAAACCCAGCTTCATATTTTCTTCTGATCGAACGCTCCATCGTAGATAAGGGGTGCTCTTACGATAAAGGTGTATGAGGGTGTGAGATACAAATAATACAAATCAGTGCAAACGTCGCTTCGTAATAGTTCAGGTATTACCGTGTGGTCACGTAGGCACAATACATAGAAAAGAAAAGGCCGTGTGCTCTGTGGTTACTCTCTCAGGTGGGCATTAGCATATCGTAATCTCTTGGACCAATAGTGTGAGTTTTCCACATTCGACTTGTATGACCGACATTATAAAATACCAGAAATTATACAGTTAAATCAAGCCCCGACTTATATTCGGGAGAGCTTATCCGCGACTATATACGGTATATAGATTATCATGAGGCCCCTATGCTTGTGGAGCCCCCGGGTGACTTCCCAGCATGCCCATGTGTTAAGACAGCCCTGCTTGGCTCAGGTGCATCGATTCCATTGATTGTTATTGAGATGTTTCTACGCCTTGTTAGGAGTCCTTCTGTGGTCACTTCAATTGATTGTACTGGTTAGGAAAGGTACACATCTGTCTTTAGAAGGTCCAACAGCTGATCAAAAACCAAGCCACGAAGTTAAAGGAATTGCCAGCAGACCTTAGAGATGGGGTTGGCTACACAAACATTCCTGAAGCATTGAATTCCATAATTCTCATACGCAAGACATATGGAATAACCACAACTCTTCCTAGAGCTGGCCACCTGACCAAACTGAGTAATAGTTTGATCACAGACGTGACCAAGAACTGGGTGGTCACTTTGGCTGAGCCCCAGAGAACTTGTGTGGCGATAGGAGAAACTTCCAAGGACAAGCCATCACTGTAACACTCCACCAGTCTGGGCTTTGTGACAAACAAGTGTCTCTGATCTGATGAAACCAAGACTGAACTGTGTGTCCTCAATTCTGACCATCGCATTTCGAGGAAACCTGGTATCACTCGTCACCTCCACACTACCATTCCGATACTGTAGTGTGGTGGTGGTAGCATCAGTCAGTGGAATGGTGAGGATGCAGGAAATAGAGTTGGCAAAGGTTGGTTGAGTTTAAATACTTGGGATCAACAGTACAGTACAGAGTAACAGGGAGTGTGGAAGAGAGGTGAAGAAGAGAGTGCAGGCAGGGTGGACTGGGTGGAGAAGAGTGTCAGGAGTAATTTGTGACAGACGGGTGTCAGCAAGAGTGAAAGGGAAGATCTACAGGATGGTAGTGAGACCAGCTATGTTATATGGGCTGGAGATGGTGGCACTGACCAGAAAGCAGGAGACAGAGCTAAGATTTGTATGGGGTGGGACTAGGATAGACAGGATTAGAAATGAGGACATTAGAGGGTCAGCTCAAGTTGGACGGTTGGGAGACAAAGTTAGAGAGACGAGATTGCGTTGGTTTGGACGTGCAGAGGAGAAATGCTGGGTATATTGGGAGAAGGGTGCTAAGGATAGAGCTGCCAGACAAGAGGAACAGAGGAAGGCCTAAGAGAAGGTTTATGGATGTGGTGAGAGAGGACATGCAGGTGACGAGTGTAACAGAAAAAGATGCAGAGGACAGGAAGATATGGAAGAAGATGATCCACTGTGACAACCCCTAATGGGAGCAGCCAAAAGAAGGAGAAGAAGAAGGTGGTGGTAGCATCAGGGACTGGGAGACTAGTCAGGGATGAGGGAAGGCTGAACGGATCAAAGCACAGAGATATTCTCAGTGAAGACCTACTCATGGCGCTCAGGACCGCAGACTGGGCTGAAGTCTCACAAAGCAGAGACAACACAGGCGTGGCTTAGGAACAACTCTAAGGATGTCCTTGAGTGGTCCAGCCAGAGCCCAGACGTGAACCTAATTTAGAAAGACATGGAAATAAGTGCCCACCAAACAATCTCCATCCAACAGGACAGAGCTTGAGATGATCTGCAGAGAAGAATGACAGAAAATCCTCAAATTCAGGAGCGTGAAGCTTGTCACATGTAAACAGTGAAGGGCTTTACATGCTTTCTGAAGGCACAGTGTACAGAGTGCTCATGCGTTTTCAAATATTTATTAGTCCCAATACAAATCCAGACATTGAAAACCATAAAACAGAAGTAAAAATTCAGAAAATCCAGCAAAACAAAGGAGTGTAATACAACACCACCAAACACAAGAGCACCTTCAGAATGAGCGGCCTGGACTTCAATTCCCAGCATGCCTTCATGTGGCCTCTGAACAGGGATGGACAGGTGTCTCCACCTCTTGTGAAGGAACATAAAGGAAGCACAAAACACACATAGGTACTGCATAATAACTAAATATAATTGAAAAAAATAATAAATGAAGAGAACAATATTATAACAAACAATGGAATACTGTAAAGTATAATGGGAAGTGAACAAAAAAGACAAACAGAAGCACCTTAATTACAGTATTTGACCACGACAGTGTGAGTGGGCTGCATAATGGACTGCGGCTTTCTCCTCAGTTAATGCTGTCTGGGATGGCCTGCCACCCCATCGACCCTGAACTGCATTAAGTAGGTTTGAGAACATCATGCTGCTATGCTATGGGGTGACTGTTCCAATTCCAGTCAATTGTTTTTTTCCACCCCTTAAGTTTTCATTTAGTCAATCTGGTTTGCTGTTTAGGGTTAGAGCCCTTTATTGCTACGTGTCCTTAATCCATTCATTATGAAGCCCACTGAGTGTTTCTAATTTGATTTCATAAGCTATGCCTGCTCTTTAGAGCGCCAGTCCATTTGTGACGTCTGCCCATCAGGATGTTTGTAACGTGTCTGTTTCCTACCAATGAAGCTCTCGTCACATTCAGTAATATCTTTATCTCTTTAGAATTTTAGCCTGTAATGGCTGTTAAGATTTGTATTCTCAGTCCTTCAAGATTCAGTTTTGACCTGTTATTACTGTCGGCTTTTTTAGTATTTTGAATTTCATCTGGCACGCTGG
Source organism: Erpetoichthys calabaricus (assembly GCF_900747795.2). NCBI lineage: Eukaryota > Metazoa > Chordata > Cladistia > Polypteriformes > Polypteridae > Erpetoichthys > Erpetoichthys calabaricus. Next base: position 193,386,489 of record NC_041401.2, on the reverse strand, counting down.
CGCAGTGGGTAGCGCTGCTGCCTCGCAGTAAGGAGACCTGGGGTTCGCTTCCCGGGTCTACCCTGCGTGGAGTTTGCACGTTCTCCCCGTGTCTGTGTGGGTTTCCTCCGGGTGCTCCGGTTTCCTCTCACAGTCCAAAGACATGCAGGTTAGGTGCATTGGCGATCCTAAATTGTCCCTAGTGTGTGCATGGTGTGTGGGTGTGTGCCCTGCAGTGGGTTGACGCCCAGCTTTGCGCCGTTTGCTGGCTGGGATTGGCTCCAGCAGACCTCCATGACCTTGTGTTAGGATATAGCGGGTTGGATAATGACTGACTGACGTTCATATTCTATCTATCTATCTATCTATCTATCTATCTATCTATCTATCTATCTATCTATCTATCTATCTATCTATCTATCTATCTATCTATCTATCTATTGTCGTATACGGCTGGGGTCAGACCTGGCCGGGATGCCTGGAAGGACCAAGACGGGGCACATTTGTCCTCTGTGCCACGATGGGGCAACCGCCCTGGAGTAGAAGTGGCCCACGGAAGGGGAGCAGGAAGGCTCAGGACCGTTGGGGCCTCTGTTCACCGCCAGGGGGCACCCCGAGCCTCATGGCGTCCGGGACTTATGTACTTCCGCCACACAGATGGAGGACGATCCTTCCAGGGTCACCCGGAGTGCTTCCGGGTGATCTCCTGACGCTTCCGCCACACCAGGACGTGACATCAGGTAGAGCACCTGGAGCTCATCCGGGTGAGGATAAATGGGGCCGCCTCCCTCCTGTCATTGAGCTGGAGTCGGGAGCTGGCGCAGGATGAAGCTCCTGGAGAGAGAGGACAGGTGGCCCAGGGACGAAGAGAGAGAAAGCCCAGGAGAGAGGTGACTGGGGCTAGAGGCACTGTGGAGTTGTGCGGGACTGACTTGTGTGTTGTGGGAAGACAAATAAAAAGAAGTATTTTGATAAAGATGTGGTCTCCGACTGGTGGTGTCCGGGCAAATATCACACTATCTATCTATCTATCTATCTATCTATCTATCTATCTATCTATCTATCTATCTATCTATCTATCTATCTATCTATCTATCTATCTATCTATCTATCTATCTATCTATTATATAGTGCCTTTCATATAGGGCAGCATGGTGGCGCAATGGGTAGCACTGCTGCCTCGCAGTAAGGAGACCTAAGTTTCCATCCCGGGTCCTCCCTGCATGGAGTTTGCATGTTCTCCCCGTGTCTGCGTGGGTTTCCTCCCGCAGTCCAAAGACATGCAGGTTAGGTGCATTGGCGATCCTAAAATTGTCCCTAGTGTGTGCTTGGTGTGTGGGTGTGTGCCCTGCGGTGGGTTGGCGCCCTGCCCGGGATTTGTTCCTGCCTTGCGCCCTGTGCTGGCTGGGATTGGTTCCAGCAGTTCCCCGTGACCCTGTAGTTAGGATATCGTAGGTTGGGTAATGACTGACTGACTGACTGAAGTTCATCTGCCAGTGAAGTTTGTCCTATGAGGTCTCCGTCTGCTTGCTCTAGAAATAAATGCTGTTGTTGTTGTTAACCTTCTGACCCGTGGTTTGACCCCACTTTGGATTTGTGATTTTGGGGGGCCGTGTTTGCCTGGGATTGCCTTGTTGTTCAGGCAAATGCCTTATGCCCTTTGTGCTCTATGTAGCTTCATTCTTCAACAGAGCATTTTTTGTGGAAATAAAACATTTTTTATAACGTTCTATGTTTGCCCTTCTTACTAGCCGGATTGATTGATTAATTGATTTTTTGGAACTCTGGGACTCCTAGGTCACAGTATTTTTAAGAACTTTAAAATAATCCTAAACCCACAAAATAATAAAAAAAATGAATCCTTTGTATATTTAAACCCCCAATAGTACAAAAAAATGAAGGAAATACATGAGACCACTCAAGTGAAGAATGAAAAAGTATGCCAATTCCTAACAGCCTCACTGCTTTCTAAATTGCGCGTTTCTTGAAGGCTTCGTTAAATTGGCACGTAGCAGGAGTGCCCACAACACACTTCAGACATTTTGTTGAGCCGCCACAGCATGGCTGACGTTGCCCTCCGCCACATGTATGTGCTATGAGCCGTCAGATTTTCACGTGACCCTCTGTGGCTGACCCACTTTCTACCACTTCTGTTCCATTAGTCACATCCTTTTCGTTCCGTTCAGTTTTTGTGGATCTTCATTCTGCAAGCTGTCCACTCTGCACGTCATTTTTGAACATTTGTCGATGCCATTTTCCGCCTTCCTGCCTCTTTGGCACTCTCGACACTCACGTCGGTCCTGCTTGTGATTCTCATTGATGGCTTCCTGTCTGTCCACGTGCTTCTGCTATCTAATGTTCTGTTTAACAAATTCTAGAAACAACCTAAGTGAGGAGACTAGAAGTGGAGTAGGTGAGGGACCCCATTAAAGCAATTGAGTTGCTATCTGTTCCTACGCCGGCCGTGCTCCTGCGCTCGAGTGGCCCATCAGGGGGACAGTTCCTCTGTTATATTGACCCCAGCGTAATAAGAATTAGACAAACCATGAAGACGGGAGACGTCTTTTTGTAAACTACTTGGACTTTTAGCTTCTAAAACATAAATTTCACTGTAGAAGGTGGATGACATTTACTTTTATGCTAATCAGAAAGCATTTAACAGCTGTGCATCGGTGGCTAGATTGACGTGACAACTTATTTAAAGCCTACTGCGTTCGTTCCTTCAACAGACTGCCTTTTTCATATTCAAGGCAGAGAAAACACACAGGCAGTGCCAGAGCAACTCTCATTGACCTCCACAAGTGCGAAGCACACATTGGACGTGCCATGTGGAGAGCTCGGACGAGCCATTTGGCACCAGAGTTCTTCCTTATTATCAATGAAATTGTTTGTCACTGTACCTGCGCGGCAGCCTGCTCAAAATAGCACCGTTACACTGGTGGATTTCTTGTACAAACTTGTCAAGTCCCGGTGTTTCCATGGAAATGCTGGGTTACCATGGAGACCATGTGGGAAATGGGTAAGGGGAGGGCAGTTGGCGGGGGTGGGGGCTCGTTGAATTATCATGTAAAAGGAGAGCAGCAGCAACAACGGCGACTCGTGGAGTTTGGCGCACTTTAGAAGTAAGTCACACAACAGGACACGGAGGGTCTGATGGCTGAATAAATAGCGAGGTCACCAAATAGAATTGAACGTTAGCATTGAACATGTACCATATATTATGTTTTTATATATATATATATGTATATATTAACTGTGCATATCCATCCATCCATCCATTTTCCAACCCGCTGAATCCTAACACAGGGTCACGGGGGTCTGCTGGAGCCAATCCCAGCCAACACAGGGCACAAGGCAGGAACCAATCCTGGGCAGGGTGCCAACCCACCGCAGGACACACACAAACACACCCACACACCAAGCACACACTAGGGCCAATTTAGAATCGCCAATCCACCTAACCTGCATGTCTTTGGACTGTGGGAGGAAACCGGAGCGCCCAGAGGAAACCCACGCAGACACGCATATACCTTCATAAATTCATTCTGGGTGTCTGTGTGTATATATATATATATATATATATATATATATCTATATATATATTGTGATGGACGGCCGGCTACAGACTCCGGTCGCCACCCCCAGGCCGCCAGGAGGAGCCCTCCGGTCAGCATGATCGTGCCCCGAGTTCCAGCAGGGCCTCATGGACTTTGTAGTTTGTATACACAGCCCTGCTGGATACCTTGGGGACCACCGGGAGTCGCTGTAGGGGGGCTAGTGGGCTCTTGTGTGCCCTATAACCCGGGATTGCGTCATCATCACGTGACAGGAAGGAACGACGTGCTCCCGGGCTGAAGAAAAGGACTGTTTACCCTGACCCGGAGGGAATAAGGACTTGTGGGTTTGGATGGGAACCACTTCCGGGTCAGGGGATATAAAAGGACTGTGGGAAAGCCCAGACACTGAGCTGAGCTGGGAGGTAGGAGGGCGAAGTGTCTGGGCGAGGAGGAAGAGTATTGTATTTGTGAGAATTTGTAGTTTATGAGTGTGGAGTGGAGTGTGCTTTGTGCACCGTGTAATAAAATAAATAGTGATTACACTTTCATCTGGTGTTCAGAGTGGTACCTGAGGGTTCAAGAGGTGGACCACGCCTCTATCTGCTACAATATATATATATGTGTGTGTGTGTGTGTGTGTGTATATATTTGTGTATATACTGTATATATATTGAGGATTACTTGTGTTCTGTTCTGTGTATTCTGTTGTATTTTCCCCCTTTTTTTTTGAAACCCACGGTGTTTCCCTGTCTTCTTAGAGAGTCGAGGCTGGGGGGCTGTCAAAAGGCAGGGCTTGTTAAAGCTTATTGTGGCACGTCTTTTGTGATTTTGAGCTATATAAAAATAAATTGTATTGTATTGTATTGTATATAAATGTGTATATGGTATGTATGTGTATGTATGTATATAAATGTCTGTGTTGTGTGTGTGTGTGTGTATATGTTACAGCCAAAGCCCGAAATCAGCCAAAGCGGGAACTGTCCGGCCAAATCAGGAAATGGCCAATGTCGCTGTAAATTGACCAGCCAATGTCCGATCTTTCCTTGATTTTGGGATTTGGCCAGCCAGTTTGTGAAATAGCATGGGACGATCGGCCAAATTAGGAAGAAAAAAGGCATGAACAGATTTTGGTGGGTCTGTATAATTTCATACTTTATACAATCTCTTTACTTTATGAATATCCATCATCGCTTGTTACAACAAGATGAACTTTTATGACATTTCGAATTGCACAACAGTTTCTTATTTCTACATTTGCAGCGATTTGTTGCGCACTTAGTAGTGCAATTGCATCGAGTGTAGCCTTGGCCGCCTGTCAGTGATTGGGAAGACGCGACGGTTTGCAGTGATTTTTCTTCTGTGCCTACAGATTCCAGCGTGAGCAGTTTCTCGTGCAGAATGGAAAACTCACTTCTGAATCTGCATGTGAATTTTTAAGCATCTTCGCTCCTTGAGTGGACAGTCTCACCTCAGCACATCAAATTTTGGCCGGGGATTTCTCACCAGTTCGCAAACTATCATATGCACTGGTCATTCTAGTAATTCGGACTTTGGCCACACCTCTCGGCCAAAATGCAAAATGGCAGAACTTCAGGTTTTGGCCATAACATATATATATATAGTGGTCCAGATTTAACTGTGCAACTGTTAATGCAATAATTGTATAATTAGATCTGGACCACCCTGTGTGTGTGTGTGTGTGTGTGTGTGTGTGTGTGTGTGTGTGTATATGTGTGTTGCCGCACCCACTACACAACGAAACAACTCGGGATCCAGGTTGGCAACCCCCCAGGCAGACACGTGGTTCAGTCCTACCCTCCGGAAATGCCCCTCTATCTGCCGCAGCCAGGTGTTACGTGGGTGACCACTTGGTCTAGTCCATCCACTTGGGTCCCCAACAATGATGATCTTACGAGCTGGATCACCCTCGGGGAAACTCGCCACATGGCCGTAGTGCAGTAATGGACGCTCCCTCACAATGCAGGTCACGTGCCTCATTCGGGACTCCATGAACAACACAAAGTCAAACCAACGGTACCCAAGGATTTTCCAGAGAGACACAAGAGTCCAGTCTTCATCTCAGGTCACTGGATAGCGTCCATGTCTCAAACCATATAGCAAGACAGGAAGCACCAGGACTCTAAAGACTTGGACCTTCGTCCTTTGGCAGATATCAAGAGCGCCACACACCTCTTTTCAGTGCCATCATGACCCCCCAAGCTCTCCTAATCCGTCTACTGACTTCATAAGGAGAGTCACCAAAGTCATGAATGTCACAGATAAGTAAACCTCACAATGAGGATGACATTCTCTCCGCAGACAGACACACTACTGATGGCCATGCCCAAGAGGTCATTAGAGGCCTGGATGTTGGTTTTCATCAGGACTCTCGCAAGCCCAGACACTCAGACCCCACACTCAGTCTCTCGAGCGCCCCGATCAGAGCCTCCATTGACTCCATGAAGATCACAGCATCGTCAGCAAAGTCAAGATCCGTTAACCTTTCTTCACCAACAGATGCCTCCCAGCCGCTGGACCTTCATCCTTTTGCAGATATCAGGAGCACCACACACCCCTTTTCAATGCCCTCATGACCCCCCATACTCTCCCAATCCGTCTACTGACTTCATAGAAAAAGTCACCAGAGACATGAATGTCACTGCCGAGGTAAGTAAACCTCTAAATGAGGTCGACACTCGCTCCGCAGACAGACACACTGCTGATGGCCGTGCCCAAGAGGTCATTAGAGGCCTGGATGTTAGTTTTCATCAGGACTCTCGCAAGCCCAGACACTCAGACCCCCAGTCAGTCTCTCGAGCACCCCGATCAGAGCCTCCATTGACTCCACGAAGATCGCAGCATCATCAGGAAAGTCAAGATCTGGGAATCTCTCTTCACCAATAGATGCCCCCCATCCACTGGACCCCACAACCTTATCCATCACCCAGTCCATACAGGCATTGAACAGAGTAGGAGCAGAACACACCCCCTAACGACCCCCAGAATCAACTGGGGAAAACACAGAGGTTCTGCCTCCACTCTGCCTAGCACTCACAGTACCAGTGTACAGGCCGGCCATGATATCCAGCAACCTCAAGGGGATCCCGTGAACCCTCAGGATGTCCCACAGGGCAGCTCGATCAACTGAGTCCAACGCTTTACGAAAATCGACAAAGGCTGCAAAGAAACTCTGCCGATATTCACATTTGCGCTCCATGAAAACCCTCAGTGCCAGGATGCGGTCGATGGTAGACTTCTTAGGCGTAAAACCAGACTGGTAGGTGAGCAAGTGATCACGGATCCTATTGAGGACAACCCTAGAAAGGACCTCACCCGGCACCGAGAGCAGTGTTATCCATCGTCCCTTTTTCCTTTACTTTGTTAAACAGGGTACCGTTGAGAAGATACCCCAAATCTTTGTCTTGAATATTCATTTAAATGACAATGTGTATTCTAAATAGTTGTGAGTGTTGTTTATTTTTACTCTCAATTGTCGCTTTTTGCTTTATTTTGAAAGTAACAACTCAGCCGGTTTTAATTTCCTTTTCTTTCTCTGACAGAATCTCGTGAAGCTGACAGTGACATTACTTCCAAATAGCTTCCAAGGCACCCGCTGGAAAAGTAATATAATGTTAGTGTCACCTCTGCTCCTCTTATTGATCAGATAAGTGATAACATAATATAACATTCTCAGGCCTGCTTAATTCAATTCAGGGTCACAGGGGGCCAGAGCCTTATCTGGTTTTGCTGGGTGCAAGAGCGGAGCCAAGCCTGGACGCCAGGGTCTACGCACACAGACGCCCACATGGGGGACAATTCAGAGTGTCCAGTTCATCTCAGTCTTAAGGATGTGGGAAGAAAACCAGTGGGCTCAGTGGAAAAAAACACTCAGATATGGAGAGAACGTGCAAAGTCCACAAACGTAAGCAGCAACCGAGCATAGGATTGGAACCCAGTGTTCTGGATCCACTGCAGAGCCCCCCGAGATGTGTTTAGTAACTTCGAGGTCTGTCAAATGTGTCTTCTGTGTAAATGATTGTATATGCAGTACTTCTACATACTGTACATGATTGGCAGCATAATGTTTGCAACCGGAGAAATACGGCAATCAATGCCATCTCTGCATTAAGGGAAAATGGGGGCAATGCCGTGGTCTCCCTGCATTTGGTGGTGGTGATGTGCAAAAATCAAGTCATAAACTTCAATGATGATGATTAATTAAATTTATATGTCGCTTTTCTGACTACTCAAAATGCTTTACATAGATGGTGGGGAGCCACTTCACCCCCCCCCCCAATATGCATCATCCACCTGGTCCAGCCATTCTAATGCCAGGACACTCACCACACCTTAGTTATTAAATGGTGAAAGGATGAGACAGCCAGTTAGCCAGTAAGGGACAGGGGATGAGCAAAGGACCATAACTGACACAGCTATAGCGGGCAGGTTAGCCTGGACATTGGGGTCCACCCCACTCTTTTCGAAAGATGCCCGGGGATTTTTTTCTTATGACCACAGAGAGTCAGGACTTCAGGTTTATGTCAGTGCCCACACTGTGACGCCAAGGTCTTCATAGCGCCCTGCAGTGGGGATTGTCGTCCCTTTTATAAGAGTAGAGCAGGCCAACTGAAGAGCAGTGTGGTGGCGCAGCATTTGGCTGTATCGAAGGAGCAGTAAGTTTATTCAGCTTCTATGGTGGGAGACTACAGCAGGTTGTGCCTACTGATCACTTCATTCGCATGGATTCAGTGTATTGTTTGGCGTGTGGCACAAATTCAAGTTTTGCTTTTTGGAACTCTCCGAATTGTATTGTATCCCCAGTTGGTGGATTTCACAGATTATAAATATACTAGCAATATTCCAGCGCTTCGCAGCGGCGAAGTACTGCCTTAAAATTGTTATTAAGAAGAAAAGTAAACCTTTTTAAACTGAGGGAAAATATACAAATACTTATTTGTTAAGGATCTCTTTGTATACCACGTTGTCCGTTCGGCCCTCCGGTTGTAATATGACCAAGCCGTGCGCTGAGCTTACTCTTGAGCATGCAGCATTCAGTTGGCCATGTGAAAAGCAATCTTGCCTCAAATCAATGCCAACCTTTTGTAGGGTTTGTCCCTGAGACTTATTAAATTGTCATTGCGAAGCAGAGCCTTACTGGAAATTGGAGGCGTTTGAATTGAAATGGGAGATCAGAGGGTATAACGGGGATGCAAGGAATAAAAACTCTCTCTGAGCCACTGCCAGTAAAAACAGTTGCCTCAATGAGGTTCTTTTGCAGACACGTGACCTGAAGTCTCGTGCCATTACAAAGTTTCTGTGGCTGTACGCAAATCCACAATCGGCTTTTTTGAGCCAAACCTGTTGTTTTCGTATGAGCCGCTTTTTATTATTGGGATCGTACCTAGAAACAGAAGCTCTATTAACTTGTGGATTTGCCTGCGAGTATTTAGTGACAGCGTGTCTATTAACCTGTGGATTTTTCTACGAGTATTTGGCGGCGGCATCACAAAGTTGTTTCCGTCTAGCTGCATCAGAAAATGTACCACGACGTCTGACACGCCTCCTTTGTACTGTTTTCTCACAGCTTGGATTTCTGCTGTCATAATCGGTTTGAGTTTCATGGTTTGTTTCAATTACGTTAGTATTTGCAGGCCTTGTTGTGTTGAAGTGACATTCGGCATCTGTCAAGCGTTGTAAGCATACAACCGGTTTCATCGATAACTTCGCATCCAGCTTTTGAGAGTTGAAACATTCATAAACATCAGTGTCCACTACTCAAATCGTCACCTGTGAATCTAAGATGTTTAAGAGGCATTGGCAGTTCTCCAAACGTGTAAAATAGGCAGGCAGCCAACTATGTGGGAGGCCGGGGGACGCAGGACGCAACCCTGCCTCACACGGCGACCGAGCTGCAGGCTATGGACATATATATGTACGTAAGTAGGATTCAGTTATGACCGTTACACGTAGAATTTCGAAATTAAACCTGCTTAACTTTTGTAAGTAAGCTGTAAGGAATGAGCCGGCCAAATTTCAGCCTTCTACCTACACGGGAAGTTGGAGAATTAGTGATGAGTCAGTCAGTGAGTGAGGGCTTTGCCTTTTATTAGTATAGATAATATATAAATACCTGGGAGTGCAGCTGGATGATAAACTGGACAGGACTGCCAATACTGATGCTCTGTGCAAGAGAGGACAGAGCCGACTATACTTCATTAGAAGGCTGGCGTCCTTCAACATCTGCAATAAGATGCTGCAGATGTTCTACCAGACGGTTGTGGCGAGCGCCCTCTTCTACGCGGTGGTGTGCTGGGGAGGCAGCATAAAGAAGAGGGACGCCTCACGCCTGGACAAACTGGTGAGGAAGGCAGGTTCTATTGTAGGCACGGAGCTGGACAGTTTGACATCTGTGGCAGAGCGACGGGCGCTGAGCAGACTCCTGTCAATCATGGAGAATCCACTGCATCCACTGAACAGGATCATCTCCAGACAGAGGAGCAGCTTCAGCGACAGACTGCTGTCACCGTCCTGCTCCACTGACAGACTGAGGAGATCGTTCCTCCCCAACACTATGCGACTCTTCAATTCCACCCGGGGGGATAAACGTTAACATTATACAAAGATGTTGTCTGTTATACCTGCATTGTTGTCACTCTTTAATATTGTTTTTATCAGTATGCTGCTGCTGGAGTATGGGAATTTCCCCTTGGGATTAATAAAGTATCTATCTATCTATCTATCTATCTATCTATCTATCTATCTATCTATCTATCTATCTATCTATCTATCTATCTATCTATCTATCTATCTATCTATCTATCTATCTATCTAATCCTGCCAACTACACTATCTATCTATCTATCTATCTATCTATCTATCTATCTATCTATCTATCTATCTATCTATCTATCTATCTATCTATCTATCTATCTAATCCTGCCAACTACACTATCTATCTATCTATCTATCTATCTATCTATCTATCTATCTATCTATCTATCTATCTATCTATCTATCTATCTATCTATCTATCTGGTGTGGCGACTGTATTGGTGTTTCAGAGGAGTCATATTTTACCTTACTGATAAGAACACCCGTGCAGTGATGGTTACCACTAACCCCAGCCCCCCGTGTCTTTAGGAGATCCCCTTTAGTTCGGACTCAGGATGTGACATATGTGGTGGGGTTTGAAGGAGGGTGTAGAGCTGCCTGCCTGGAAGGGGGATAGGAAGAGTTTAGATAGAAGAATAACATCCCTCTTCAGGAAGAAAGCTTTAGGGGGTCTCATCTATGACAGGGGGTGCTGGGAGCACACAAGGGTGACATTGCATGAGCCTATAAGTCATCCCCCCTGCAGGAAAGCCAAGAACTGCTTTGCTGATATGAAGCAGGATCTGGAGGACTGAGACGTGGCTGTTTTATGATAGGCCATTTTGACTTGTTGCAATAATTGATGTAAGTTTGTCATTTCAGCTCTCCAGCTTGCTCTTGCCATCTTGCCATGAAGAGTCGACCACCTTTCTCTCTCTCGCCAGCTCTCCATGATGAAGACAAAAGCTGGACTGGACATAAGACTGAAAGCCACCTATGGATACGAGATGCACTGCTACTTAAATGGTATTTTTGTCACACTCATTCTACTTTCTTTATTATTTTTGGGCATATAATACAAAGCTTAAGAAACCCTGATATAACCTGACAGTTTATCAACCAATTTATCACTTCTGCTCATTGCTTAGACGATGAAAATGCTGTTCCAACATGAACCCCTAAATCAGGGGTCACCAGCTCCAATCCTGGAGGACCACCGTAGCAGCAGGTTTTCATTCTAACCCTTTTCTGACTGAGTGACCTGTTTTTGCTGCTAATTAACTTCTTTTGAATTCACTTTAATTGATTTGCTCTTGAAGACTCAGACACCTTAATTGTTTCTTTTTCCTTAATTAGCAGCCAAACAATAATGAGATACAAAATGAGCCCAAAACAACTGGTGTCCATCATACAATATCTGAAAATAAACAAAGATGAAGGTTTCAGGAATGTCGATCTGCTCAGGTCCCCAGTGATCTTAGAAAAGAGAAAATCAGCCATTTCAGAAATGTCTGCTATGGCACCACGAGAGCAGCAACAAGCCATGAAATTAAAGTCAAGTCAAGTCAAGTTGGGGAGCATGAACTGGTACAGCACGTTGCCACACCCACTACACGACGAAACAACTCGGGATCCACTGGGCTGACACATGGTCCAGTTCCACCCTCTATCTGCCGCAGCCAGGTGTTACATGGGTGACCCCTAGGCCTGGTCCAGCCACTCGGGTCCCCAACAATGATGATCTTACGAGCTGGATCACCCTCGGGGAAACGCACCACATGGCCGTAGTGCTGTAACTGACGCTCCCTAACCATGCAGGACATGTGCCTCAATCGGGACTCCATGAGCAACACAAAGTCAAACCAACAGTACCCAAGGATTCTCTGGAGAGACACAATACTGAAGGAGTCCAACCTTCGTCTCAGGTCACTGGAAAGCGTCCATGTGTCGCATCCATATAGCAAGACAGGAAGCACCAGGACTTTAAAGACTTGGACCTTCGTCCTTTTGCAGATATCGGGAGCTCCACACACCCTTTTCCAGCGACCTCATGACCCCCCCATGCTCTCCCAATCCGTCTACTGACTTCATGTCTCTGATGAAATTAAAGGACGGGTTTAATTAACAACAAGAATTGGCGCCTCATTAAGCAGCTGGTTGGAGTTTGAGGCCCTGACTTAGTTGATCTTCCGTTTGCTCCCTCATTTCACATTTCATTTCTGTTTGGGTGCCATTTAAGGAAAGAAATGAAGCAATTCAGGGGAACAAATCTTAAAAAACAAGTCAATTAAAATGAATTCACAAGAAGTTAATTAGCAGCACAAACAGTCAATTTAAAAAAAGGGTTTGAATGAAAACCTGCAGCCACGGTGGTCCTCCAGGACCAGACTTGGCGTCCCCTGCCCTAAATCCTTCTCATAGGTTGCTGCTTGTAGCTCAGTGTCCCCCATCTTGTATTTATAATTGACGTTCCTTTTGCCCTACGTGTAGCACTTTGCACTTTTCTGAGTTAAACTTCATCTTCCAAGTATTCACCACTTTCTGAGGCTCATCCAGGTCATTTTTGAATTCTTTTTTGCCGCCTCTTCAGTTTCGGCCATTCCTCCCATCTTAGTGTCATCTTCACGCTCGCCCAGGATTTTCACGCCTAAAGCGCCACACGTAACAAGCAGCTGCTACGCATTGAACCAGCGTCCTTGGGTTTTACAGTCCAATGCCTTTGTTTTAATTTCATTCCCATTATGTATTTTTCTGAATCTCTCTCTCTCTTGAATTATTTCTTTTGATTTTTGTCTCTTATGAGATGCACAGGAGCTCTGATGCGTTCCTCCATTCAAATAATAGTTTTAATTAACTCTGGCTATTGAATTTCCAAAGGGCTTCCGTGTTCCTGAAAGCTTTAGCAAGTGCAATTAGTCCATTAAGCCAATCTCACCAGAGCGCCTTGTTTTTATGCTGTATGTGTCATGTTTCACACTTTCGCATTCATTCTGATCTCCGCGTGAGCTGCTCTTCCGAATTCCCCAAAAAGTCAGACAGAAGAAAGGCCTTTCCTAAACAGGAGGGAATATTCACAGTCGCAGGAAAAAGAAATCCAGCCAGCCAGCCAGCCAAGCTGCTCTGATGCTAATCTCGCCGTTCATCTCACTCGCTCTCCATCTCCATCTCCGTCTTCCTCGTAAAGGTTAATTAAACCTTAGCGTTTTAAGGTCAGGCTTAAAGACTTTTTCCCTGAAGTGTCAGAAAACAAATGTCTGCAGTAAAATGGAGACTTTAAAGATGCAGCGTTATAGAATCTGGGGGCCGTTTTGGCGGTATAAGGTGTGTGTGTAGTGCTGCAGGATGGCACACAGCATGGACCAAATTCACACTGGCGTATGTGGGGGTTAAACAGGATCCAGCCGGGGGCACTGCCCTCCACAAATGTAACCAACATCCTCAATGAGAATTGCACAGACTGCTACACTCCCACCGGGGCTTGCTATCTGGCTGGTGTGTATTTTCCTTTTTATTGTTGTTTTTGAATTAATTTTCATGTTAATTTACGAACATTAATGTGTAACAATATTTATGTAAAACAATATTTACAAATTGAAAATGTGTGTTGTTTATTGTGGCATCTAAATGACATTCCTTGCATTTTGTGGATGGATCCTCAAGAGAAAGGGCCACCATGTTATCCCACTTCTAACACCAACGCAGAGCCCAATGCCAAGATGGGATCTTTAGCTCTTTACCTTGGTGACAGAAGCAGAACGACGATAAGACCCGACGCCCGATTTAGCAAAGCGCCGAGTGCCATGAAGACTGAAATGGCTTTGTTTGATTCCTGGGGGAGACTCGAGGATGAGATCTGGAGTGCTGTCTGCAGCAGTAGTACAAAGAGGAAGACCACTAAGGAGGGCAAACTTGCTAAGATCCATTGACCTGGGTGCATGGATTCTGACAGAGGTTCTGCTTAATGGAATTGGTGAAAGTGTTGTAGATCGAGTTGCCATTGACCCCAGGTGAGCCTTGTGAAGCAGAACTGGTGGTTAACCTGTGCAGGCAAAAGAAGAAGCAGGGCAGCACTGGAGCGAGAGTCTCAAAGCTGAGATCCAGACCAGGAATGGCGTTTGCAGCTTCAGTTCAATGAAGGATGACAGCTTCACCTACTCGCACAGAACACCTTTGCTGTACCATATGACCGTGCAGCATTCAACATCCCTTGTGCACCAGTTGACAATGAACACCGATGTGCTTTCGTCACTGGCCACACGACGGCAATGGAAATGAGGACCACCCTGCAATTTTGAAGTGTTGTGCGCCTCGTCAAGGAGTTGGTGGTGTGGAGAGAGACGTTGAAGAGAAGGCCATGTAATGGCACTGACAGGCTTCATAAACCTGGGGATGAGTCACCAACGATAGATAGATAGATAGATAGATAGATAGATAGATAGATAGATAGATAGATAGATAGATAGATAGATAGATAGATAGATAGATAGATAGATAGATAGATAGATAGATAGATAGATAGATAGATAGATAGATAGATAGATAGATAGATAGATAGATACTTTATTAATCCCAATGGGAAATTCACATTCTCCAGCAGCAGCATACTGATACAATAAATAATATTAAATTAAAGAAAGATAATAATGCAGGTGAAAAACAAACAATAACTTTGTATAATGTTAAATGTTAACGTTTACCCCCCCCCCCCCCGGGTGGAATTGAAGAGTCGCATAGTTTGGGGGAGGAATGATCTCCTCAGTCTGTCAGTGGAGCAGGACGGTGACAGCAGTCTGTCGCTGAAGCTGCACTTCTGTTTGGAGATGATCCTGTTCAGTGGATGCAGTGGATTCTCCATAATTGATAGGAGCCTGCTGAGTGCCCGTCGCTCTGCCACGGATGTCAAACTGTCCAGCTCCATGCCAACAATAGAGCCTGCCTTCCTCACCAGTTTGTCCAGGTGTGAGGCGTCTTTCTTCTTTATGCTGCCTCCCCAGCACACCACCGCGTAGAAGAGGGCGCTCGCCACAACCGTCTGATAGAACATCTGCAGCATCTTATTGCAGATGTTGAAGGACGCCAGCCTTCTAAGGAAGTATAGTCGGCTCTGTCCTTTCTTACACAGAGCATCAGTATTGGCAGTCCAGTCTAATTTATCATCCAGCTGCACTCCCAGGTATTTGTAGGTCTGCACCCTCTGCACACAGTCACCTCTGATAATCACGGGGTCCATGAGGGGTCTGGGCCTCCTAAAATCCACCACCAGCTCCTTGGTTTTGCTGGTGTTCAGGTGTAGATGGTTTGAGTTGCACCATTTAACAAAGTCATTGATTAGGTCCCTATACTCCTCCTCCTGCCCACTCCTGATGCAGCCTACGATAGCAGTGTCATCAGCGAACTTCTGCACATGGCAGGACTCTGAGTTGTGTTGGAAGTCCGATGTATATCGGCTGAACAGGACCGGAGAAAGTACAGTCCCCTGTGGCGCTCCTGTGCTGCTGACCACAATGTCAAAGTGCAGTTCCTGAGACGCACATACTGAGGTCTGTCTGTAAGATAGTCCACAATCCATGCCACCAGGTATGAATCTACTCCCATCTCTGTCAGCTTGTCCCTAAGGAGCAGAGGTTGGATTGTGTTGAAGGCACTAGAGAAGTCTAGAAACATAATTCTTACAGCACCAGTTAACAGTTAACTGTACTAACTAATTCAGTGATTTAGAAGGGGGGGGTCCCAATACTTTTGGCAATATAGTCAGTCTGTCTGTCTGTCTGTCTGTCTACCTGTGTTATACAGTACTGCCTTAAATCAATCAGTCTATCTATCCATCATTATATAGTGCCTTTCCTATCTATCTATCTATCATATAGTGCCTTTCATATCTGCCTCTATATCTACTTACATACCTACCTTTGGACCACTCTCGCCTTTATATTGAGGTTAAAGAGATGGCCAGCACAGCACAGTGGTTATCACTGCTGGACGTTCTGATTTTTTGGAACTCAGATTGGATCAGTTTGCTTTGGTTTGAATTTTTTAGACTGGCTCTTGTTGCTTAATTTTGCCCCTTTTCCTATGTCTTGCTATTTTTGTGCTTCTATAGTGCTTTCAGAAAAAAGTATTCAGGTCCTTCCACTTTCTGCACACTTGCATTCAGAAAGTGAAAGGGTCTGAATACTTTGAGTACTCATTGTTTCTAAAAATAAATTCTTTATAAAGATCATTTGTTTTGTCCAAGGGCAGCACAGTGGCGCAGTGGTAGAGCTGCTGCCTCGCAGTTAGGAGACCCGTCTGTTGTTTGCTTCCCGGGTCCTCCCTGCGTGGAGTTTGCATGTTCTCCCCGTGTCTGCGTGGGTTTCTTCCCACAGTCCAAAGACATGCAGGTTAGGTGCATTGGCAATCCTAAATTGTCCTTGGTGTGTGCCCTGTGGTGGGCTGGCGCCCTGCCCCGGATTTGTTCCTGCCTTGCGGCCTGTGCTGGCTGGGATTGGCTCCACCAGACCCCGTGACCCTGTGTTAGGATATAGCAGGTTGGACAATTGACTGACTGACTGTTTTGTCCACTTATGCCAGATGTTTCATGTTTCAAAACCTGCACCCATTTTTTAGCCTGACATTTGAGATTGGGGTCAGGCTGCCAGAGGTGAGACATACCTGTACCTCCGACTGACTGATGACGTTCTGCTCAGGTGTTTGTATACAGACAGTCCCCGGGTTACGTACGAGATAGGGACTGTAGGTTTGTACTTAAGTTTAATTTGTATGTAAGTCGGAACAGGTACATTATTTTAATAAATGCTATTGTTGACCGACTGTAACCAAGTGCTCTGCCAATGAATGATGGAGTGTCACCTTTCTCTGACCTTTTTATTATTTCTGCTTTATTTTCAATGGTGATGGTTTTTCTCTTCTTTACTGTATCACCAGCACTTGCATCAGATTTGTGTTTCAGAGACATTCTTGAAGGGTGAAGACAAAAGGTTAAGATGAGCTCTTCTGCACAGCACTGTCCACGCTATCACAGCAGGAAGGCACCAGTCGTCAACACCTCTGAACAGTACAAGCAGGCTTACTATTTAGAATAACTGGGGGTGGCAAGGGGGGGGGGTTCATCACCAGCCCACCTCACAGTCCCCTCCACTACAGTATGCTGCCTGCAGCATCCGCCCACCGAGAACGAACACGGTGTGGCCAAAGGCGGGTAGTGAATCACCCAACCCCAATTCAACAGGCAGCCATTCGAGGCACACTACAATGCTACCCCCGCCGCCCCGTTCAACCGGGTCACCGCTTGCAGCATTGCCAGCCATGTGTGCTGGGCGGGCAGTGAAACGCCCCCCTCCGCTCCTTCCAGTCAGGAGCAGTAGCTGCAGCGGCATAGTGGGCGGGCAGTGAACCATCGTCCTGCACACGAGCGATAGCTGTGGCCCCGATGACTATAGACCACAGGTCACCGCTTGCCGCCGGGTGCCACCCGAGGGACACTACACTGCGCAAGCAGTGAAATCCCCCCCTCCAGCCACCGCTTGCAGCATCCCCAGGCCGAAGATGACGGAGCGGCAGCTACTGAGGCGCATGTGTCGCAGTTCCGTCCTCGTTCGTAAGTCGTAGGTTGGATAGATAGATAGATAGATAGATAGATAGATAGATAGATAGATAGATAGATAGATAGATAGATAGATAGATAGATAGATAGATAGATAGATAGATAGATAGATAGATAGATAGATAGATAGATAGATAGATAGATAGATAGATACTTTATTAATCTGTCCATAACCTGGGGACTACCTGTATTTAAAGACCTATTCACCCATTTTGCCATGTTGTGTTACAGATTCACGACACAGACAAAGGGATGTGCCAGTGGGCTGGCCTGGGCAGGGAGTCCAAGCCAGTAGATGACACCAGAGTGTCCTTGTTGCCGACACCTTAAAGCATTTTGGCAGCTATTATTATTACTTTTTATGTCATGAACTAGGAGTCCCAAATGCACTTCCAAAAATGCTCATAAGAGGGGGAACTCTTGTCAAAAACCCTGGCTAGACACAAAAAGAGCCTTGGAATGTTTATAAAGAAAGAGATTTATACTTCACAAAAAAATGTTCTTCAATAACAATGAGCACAAAGGAAATAGAGTTTGCCCAAAATAATAAGGCATTCAAATACAACCAAAAGTCCCAATTCGAAATCTGAAGAAAAGTCAAACTACAGAGCAAAATGTCAAAATGCCAGTAACCTCAAAACACTTTAAATTCACAAAAGCAGAAGAACTCGCCACTCCTAAGCACACTGAAAGTGAATCACCAGGAACCGTGGGAGACCCTCCAGGTTTATAGTGCAGAGGGGCAGTTATGGGCAGGTGGCTCCGCCTCTCAGGAGGACCACCCACAAAGCATATGGAGCATAACACAGGCTTAGATGCTGATACCAAAAAATGTAAAGAATACTGCAAGTCATAAACGAAAGACATGGCAAAAAAATGCAAGAAAGTCTTTGAGCCCCAGCAGCAGGAGGAGCCCTGCCTGAAATATGAGACTTTAAATCAAAGGCACCTGATGGCACGGTGGGATGTGATGAGTAATCCCACAGCTTCAGGATGGTCTAAAGATGACTGTTCCCTGCTAGGACGGTGAGCTGCCAGAAATGCTTGCTGATAGGAGTGAAGATTTTTTATTGCATTTAAAGTGGATTTGAGCTTTAGCATCCATTGGCCAAATATGACACACATCCTCAGGCTGGAGTGAAACTGCCAGGCAGTCAATTGTGGTCTCCGCATCATTTCATAAACCTTATCGCTAATTTTTTGAAAGTGGAGTCGTTCAATAGCATCATTATGCTGTGAAATATCCAATCTAAAAATAAAGGAGGCTTCGCATCTCCATGCCGGCAATGCTGATGAGTCTCTTTTTAATTAAGTGATGGGACGCGATTCCATCTATGCCGCCCTGAAGATGAGTCAAAGAGGCTCATGCAAAATTTCAGCAAACAAATATCCTGCCAGAGCAATGGATACCGATAAAGATCTGCAGGCTGGCAGAGAATTTCCAATATCCTCGCGTACAATGCAGGGCCTCTTTGCCATTCGCGTGCCAACTAAGGCTGAGGTTATTGACGCTGCTCTGTGGGTCCTGTGTCTGCTCGTTGTCTCTGTGGAGTCTGCATGTTTCCCCTGTGTCTGTGTAGGCTTTCCATCTATTTCGCAAAGTTTTGCTCATTTTCACAGCTCCGTTTTTTTCCTGGAGACACTTCAGATTTATAGTTCCTAATTTTCTCACAATTGTGTATACAAACCCAAAAAACTGTCTCTGCATTACTGCAGTATCTGAGCCAACATAATCCATCTGTTGGGTAATGATGAGCCAAAGCCTGGTCCTTCAGCTTTAGGTCAAAGGCAGGGAATAACATTTTCTGCATTTCTAATGGCTGTACTCCATTTCCAAAGACACCAACATCTTATGTAAGGCCCTCACCATCTTTACCGCATTAACAACTCCCACCACATCAACTGCAATGGCCAGTGATGAGCCCACCTCTGACCATAATGGGGCTGGTCACATCATGTCAAGCAAGGTCAACCAAGTCGGCAAGTTAGATTAAGTAGGCAGGCTCAGTTATATGGACCTTCAGGAGGTAGTGGTGAAGCAGACAATAAAGACAAAACTAATGGCCGTTCTGAACAACGCTACTCGTCCTCTCTGTGACACATCAGACATTGAGGACTTTCAGCCAACACATTATTGAGCAGATGTGTGTCAAGAGATGCGACTGGGGCTCCTTCATACCATTATAATGCCTGACTGGGACTGCCCTCTCATCTGTAACCAGTAGCTCTTCTAGGATTTGCGGGTATCAGCGTCTCAGCCCCCTCTGTGATTATCATTAGTGGTCTTACATCTATAAGTCTATGCCAGAACAGGTCATAATGTTCAGGCCTGGCGACCAACTGGACAAAGCTTGGGTTGCTGCTGGAAGAAGTGTGGGTGACACCACCAGGGATCCCAATGCCCCAGTGCAGTGACGGGACACCATGCTGTAAAATGGTGCCGTACTTTGGATGAGAATACATTAAATGGAGGTCCTGAGTCTCTGTGGTCATTAAAGATCCTTAGGCTTCCTTCCTAAAGAGAAGGGTATATGACAACATCCATGGCTTGATCATTCTGCGCCACTAATCGTCCCCTGTCCCTAAATGGCTAACTCTCTCTCACCCCTTCACCACCTAATAGTTAATGTATGGTAAGTGTACTGATGCAAAATGGCTGCCAATGCATCATCCATGTGGATCGATCTATCTATCTATCTATCTATCACTTTATTTTGTACTAGCTATGTTACCCATCAAAGACAGGTAATTTATTTATTATCTCTTATCCTACACAAACCTTCCGCATTCCCCCCATACCTTTCCTTGATATCTGTATATGTCTAGGCCTCTTTGGCCTGGTTCTCTGTCTCTCCAACGCGTTCATGTAAAGCCTGCTTCCCAGACTTGGTCATTCTGGGACACTTTGCTTGCCTCCTGTCCATATTTATACTTCCTGTCTTTGAAGACGACTCTCAGCGTGCCTCCTTTGCCTTTTCTCCTTCTCGTGTGTCTCTCACTGACACTTCCTCTTTCGATTGTGTCACCAAAGTTAAACTGACCAATCAGGGACGGGACAAACACACAGACCTCAGCGTTTTATTGTATAGTCGGTTGTTTTTTTCATATATGTCTCTGTTTTATATAGTGAATTTCAAAAGTATTAGTCACTTTATTTAGTGTTGTGCCTTTTAATGTTTCTATCTGTCTCACCACATCTTTAAATAGTGTCTTTCAAATCTTTCACTTTATTTTATATAGTGTCACACACATGCATTTGGGAAACAATTTACAGGCTCAAATACATGCAGTTACCCGCCGAACCAGTGGTTCTTTTTCCTCTCTCCTGGCAGAACTGAAGAATCCACCCAGTAATGTCACTTTCAGTCCCAAACCTCAAGGACCCACCTCTTCATGACATCATTTTTGGCTCCAACTCTCATGACATCACTTCTGGTTCCAACCCTCAAGACCCGCTTCTTCGTGATGTCATGTCTAGTTCCAAACCTCAAGGTCCCACCTCTTCATGACATCAATTCTGGTTCCAGTCCTCATGACTTCACTTCTGGTTCCAAACCTCAAGGCCCCGCCTCTTCATGACATCATTTCTAGTCCCAATCTTCATGATGCCACTTCTAGCCCCAAACCTCAAGATCCTGCCTATTCATAACATCACTTCCTGCCATAGCTAATGTATATATCACGATCATTTACTCTTTTGGCAGATTTGAACTCAAGATGTCACTTCCAGTCCCAAACCTCAAGAACCGCCTATTCCTTACATCACTTCCGGTTCCAAACTTCAGGGCCCCGCCTCTTCATGACATCATGTCTGGTTCCAGCCCTCATGACGTCACTTCCAGTTACAACCCTCAAGATCCGTCCTCTTCATGACATCACTTCCTGCCATATCTGCTTTGTATATATATCGTGATCATTTACTCTTTTGGCAGTTTCCGATTTGAGCTGTGTCTGTAAAGACGTCATCTCCTGTGCTTGTGCTCCAAACCTTTGACGGTGTTTTTGTCTTATTTTACAGTAGGCACTTCCAAATCTGTCCATCCCTGAATTGTATATATTTCATTTCATGCCTGTCACTTTAATTTAAATATAGTGCCATTCGAGTCTATCTATGACTGCATTTTATAGAAATCTATCACTTCATCTTAGTTTCTTTCAAGTCTATCATGTTATTTTATAGAGTGTCTTTCAGCGTGTCTTTTAAATATATCTATCTAGTTATAACTTCCTTAAAGAAAGAACAAGCAGACACCCTGAGCGCATTCGCCTTCTTCGGCGGCCCTGGTTTGCCTCTCCGCCGCACACTCATAATTGATCTAGTTAACCTTTCTGGCTTCCTGGAAGAATTTGCAAACTTACATCAGACATTCCATTAACCTTTTTCTTTCTCTTAAGAATTCAAAGTCTAAGATTCATGAGTCTGTCTTAATCTTGGCCCTCATCCGAGGAATTTGTCTTTTTTCTCTTCTTCTCATCTGCACATTTTGTATTAGAAAGTAACCAGTGCACCAAATGTGGGTCTTCTTTTATTTCATTTTGAAATGGAGCTCACACCACGTCATCTTGTGTGGCTGCTCTCTATTCATTCCCATTTGGACCCTCTTAGCCCCCTTACATGTCGCTCCACTTCCCTTCCCTTTTGTAGCCTTCTGTCGGTCAATGCTGTGAGGACAGATGGAGACTTTCACTACGGACCCCTCCTCTCTGCCACTCTACCCCGTGTACTTGTCATGTTTTCTCTTTTGCCAATATCTTCATGCCAGATTTTCTTATCTTTTATGTCTGAGTAGCTGAAGTACCCGGCATTGCCCAGGAGGAAAATAAAGTGTTTTTTGTTTTTAATTGTTTGAGAAAAATCTCAGTCAGTCAGTCAAATAACCCGCTATATCCTAACACAGGGTCACGGGGGTCTGCTGGAGCCAATCCCAACCAACACAGGGAGCAAGGCAGGAACAAACCCCGGGCAGGGCGCCAGCCCACCGCAGGGCACACACACACACACACTAGTCAACGCCATTTAATTTCTTCAAAACAAAACAAAGCCTTGTTGGGCTGCACAAAGTGGTGACTCACACTCCCTAACGAGGTCCGTTCCAAATGGGCACGTCCCATGGTGTGGTGTCTTTGAGCAGAAGGGTCAAAGTGTCCTCTCAGCATCGAGGCCAGGTGGGATCTTTTATGACCACACAGAGTCAGGACTTTGGTTTTATGTCTTACATCAGCGGTTCTCAAACTGTGGGGCGTAGTAACAAAAAAGGGGGCGCGAATGTTGCCATATGTGGCGTAATTTCACTATTCGTAGGAAAATTTTAAACTTGTAGCGGTGTATCGGCAGCAAAAAAATATAGGAATACATTTTATCAGGGTTTCAAAAAAAACGTTAGGGGGCGCGATTAAAACTGTTATGAAAACTCAGGTCGCAAATACTTAAAGGTTGAGAAACGCTGGCTTACATGAGATGCAGCGCCAGTTCATACAGCACTGGGGCATTGGGGGCCTCTGTGCCCTCTGGCTGTAATACTGTTGATTTTCCTGGACATTCTTTTTTTTTACATTTCCTTATGTAAATTTTTGGGCCGATGGGACATCGAAGAGCAGAGGCCAATTCCTTTGCTGTGGTGGCCTCAGTCACCCTGGACCAGTCCTGCCCAGGTCCTAACTTTTGTCTCAATTTTCAATGTTTTACACCAGGACAACAGTCTGACAGGATTGGCACCGGACCCCAAACCCTCCTCTTGATGGTCTGCTACATGCTTTTATCACAATTGTGTCGTGTGTCCAATCGAGTCATACATAAGCGAGCGAGAGAAAACACCGAACATATGCAGGGTCCACCAGAGTCCATCCCCATATCAGCCGTTTTCATTTTTAAACTTTCCCATGTTAACGTTTTCAGATTGCAATGTGAAAGGTTGGCATCCTTGCCAGGACAGTTTGATTTTTTTTTTTTTTTGTGGCACGTCTTGTTTGCTGCTCGGCCTACAGATTTGGTTTGGCCAGCGCACTTTACAGCTGAACCATACATGATACTCACGTCAGCCTGCTCAGCGCCATAAAGACCCTGCGCTCTCTGAGGAATATCAATAGGAGCATCAAAAATGCGAATCGCTTTACATTACATACATAAATGGAGAGGTCGGGAGAAGCCACGGTTTTAGATGTAATAAAAAGACAACTGCTCCCTGTTAACGACGTTCCATTAAATGAACGGTCAGATCATAAATCACGGAGGGGTGGGGGGGTGGGGGTCCAGACTTGTTGCCAGTGCCATCTACTGGTGGCATTCCCATCTCTTTAACCTCCAGGGTTTCTTTCTTGTTTTTCAATCGGCTTACTTCATACTTGGCACCCTGGCCAAGGATCTTTCCTGCCTCGTGACTGATGATTGCTGGGAATGGGCGCCAACTTCTCTGCAACCCTTAAGCAAGTGAATGGGCAGATGGGCGCCCAGTGCACCACCAATTCACGCGGGGCAGAAAAGAGGAAGGGAGATTTGGAATTGTGTTTTTCCACAGCAGCTCTTCTTCGGATGTGTGCTTTTCTCTTTCCCCTTCACAAGTATATATGGTAATGTGAAAAAGTAAGTGCACCCCATGGAAATGGCCGACATTTTCAGCATGTTTGAATGGGCAAATCATGTTTACTGATAAAGGAGATCTGCTTGGACAAATGACATGTCACATTGATATGGGGGTCTTCATTCTCATCATCTAGATCAGTGATTCTTCACTTTTTTTTTGAATCACGGGCCCCTTTAAGAATTTGATGAACGCTGTGGACCCCCAACCCCAGAAATATTCACATGAACACAACTTAGCCGGCGATGAATATAATGTACTTTATTTGTCGAGATTTGATTGTCTCATACATATACGACACAGGGACGTGCTCTCAGGGGTCACCTGTCATTAAAATTAAAAAAATAATCATTTCAATTCTTTATTGTCATGTGTACAAGTACAAGTACCATGTACAATGAAATGCTTGCTTGCATGCGCCCCTGCAGACAGTGAACATACAACAACAACAACATTTATTTATACAGTAATCCCTCACTTATCGCGGGAGATAGGTTCCAAGGCCGACCGTGATAACTGAATTTCCGCGAAGTAGGGACACCATATTTATTTAATTATTTAACGTGTATTTGGACGTTTTTAAACCCTCCCTGTATTGTTTACAACCCACCCTTTACTCTATTAATAACAGGGACAATACTGTTATTAAGCAATATGAAATTGGTAGATAAGTTTACACTTACTGTATAGCGAAGTACACGTAGCTATATATGACGTGATGATGGTGATGAATATGCTGCGCAGTAAAAATTATGACGATGAAGGTGATAATCCCCTGAATGCAGTAGCAAGAGCACATTAATGCTGAATGAGTGAGATGAGACTTCCTGGTTAATGCAGCACTCCGTCGCTGAGCCAATCAGCAGCACACAGGAACTTAACTGCGTGCTCTGATAGGGTAGCTTCTCAGCCATCCGCCAATAGCGTCTCTTGTATGAAATCAACTGGGCAAACCAACTGAGGAAGCAAATACCAGAAGTAAAAAGACCCATTGTCTGCAGAAACCCGCGAAGCAGCGAAAAATCCGCGTTATATATTTAGATATGCTTACATATAAAATCCGCGAAGTCGTGAATCCGCGAAAAGTGAATCGCGAAGTAGCGAGGGATTACTGTATAGCACATTTTCATACAAAAAGTAGTTCAAAGTGCTTTACATAATGAAGAAAAGAAAAATAAAAGACAAAATAAAAAATTAAAATAAGGCAACATTAGTTAACATAGAAAAGGAGTAAGGTCCGATGGCCAGGGTGGACAGAAAAAACAAAAAAAAAAACTCCAGAAAGCTGGAGAAATAAATAAAATCTGTGGGGGTTCCAGGCCACGAGACCACCCAGTCCCCTCTCGGCATTCTACCTAACATAAATGAAATAGTCCTCTTTGTAGTTCGGGTTCTCACGGAGTCGCTTGATGTTGATGGTCATACAGACTTCTGGCTTTTAATCCATCCATCATTGTTGGAACATCACGGTGCTTTGAGTAGATGGTGGTGGCGCACGCCACCAAAAGGACACCGGAAAAGGAAACAGAAGAGAGAGTAGGGGTTAGTACAGATTTTAGAGCCACCATGAATGGTTATTATAATGAATTGGATATACAGAGTGTCAGGATTAAATTACAGTGAAGTTATGAGAAGGCCATGTTAAAGTAATGAGTTTTCAGCAGTTTTTTAAAGTGCTCCACTGTATTAGCCTGGCGAATTCCTACTGGCAGGCTATTCCAGATTTTAGGTGCATAACAGCAGAAGGCCGCCTCACCACTTCTTTTAAGTTTTGCTCTTGGAATTCTACGGAGACACTCAGTTGAGGATCTGAGGTTACGATTTGGAATATAAGACGTCAGACATTCCGATATATAAGATGGGGCGAGATTATTTAAGGCTTTATAAACCACTAGTCATTTAGCCCGTTACAATAACGGGCGCTAGAACAGTAGTGCATAAACATTAGTAGGACCAGTCTATATTAAATGGCAAGGGACTTTGACCTCATTCTTTTTGTTGGTCGTATTTTTCTTTCTTTCAGCCTTTCTTTTGTTGATGTTTACTTGCTGAGCTGACCGTTCTTCGTGGGCTGCCGCCGTGTATTGTGTGTCTTTAATTTTCTGTGACAGTAATACTGTCTTGTACGGCTCTATTCAATAAGGGCGCGCACAAAAAGGTGAGCTTCAAAAGTGCGACCTCAATTGAGCGCGGCGAATAAAGGCGTTCGTAGATAATTTAGTTCAAATGGCTCTGGAATATGTGAAGAGCAACAAAGGTGCAGATCTTTATTTATGCGCGCCTTTATTCTCTGCGCCCAATTGAGGTCGCCCTTTTGAGGCTCGCCTTTTTGTGCGCGCCCTTATTGAAGGATGCTGTCTTGTACGTTCACTGGCTTGTACGTCCGTAATATACCTTTAATTTTCTCTGGCGGTAATACAGGCGTGCGCGTCGTTAATACGCCTTTAATCTCCTCTGACAGTAATACTGGCTTGTATGTGGCTGTAATATGCGTCACTGTATTGTGTACCTTTAATTTCCTCTCGCAGTAATACTGGTTTGTATTTCCGTAAAACGCCTCTAACTTTCTCTGACAGTAATATCGCGAGTCGCACCGTGCCCTGCGCATGCGCACTTCACCAGAAGACACGGACACCTGGACGCACAAAGGGATTTTATATATATAGATAAGCAACATTTTAAAGTCAATCCTGAATGACACAGGTAACCAGTGTAGTGACATCAAAACTGGAGAAATGTGCTCGGATTTTCTTTTCCTGGTAAGGATTCTAGCAGCCGCATTCTGCACTAGTTGCAAACGATTGATGTCTTTTTTGGGTAGTCCTGAGAGGAGTGCGTTACAGTAATCTAGTCGACTGAAAACAAACGCATGAACTAATTTCTCAGCATCTTTCAATGATATAAGAGGTCTAACTTTTGCTATGTTTCTTAAGTGAAAAAATGCTGTCCTAGTGATCTGATTAATGTGCGATAGACATATTACATAGACAAAAAAAAACACACACAATAAATAATTGAATATAAATAAGTACAGTAAATAAATAAAACCAGAATCCTAGGAATAAATAGAGACAGTGGCAGAAGTATATGTGCAGGTAGCAGTGGAGGTGACACAAGGTTACTGGTTGTTCATGAGTCTGATTGCAGTTGGGTAGATGATAACATAAAATAAATTTGTTCACTGGCCTGTGCTCTAAATTTGTTTTCTGTATGATTCCAATCATTTTGGTCATTTTTGTAGTCAAAATTGCTGAATTTGCGCATTTTCTGTTCAAATATAAGAGAAAAACGTGAGGTGCGGCAGCGACGAGGCTCTCCTCACACACAGGGTTGATTGGCGCGTGCCTGTCGCTGTCTCTCTGTATGTCGCCAATCTAATGTTTGCAGACACCTTTATTATACACCCTGAGTTTCCACAGTCTGGCTAATATCTTTAATGAAGGTATGTGACATGTTTAGTCTCGCTGATCTGACATAAAACCGCAATGAAAAGGCACAAGATGAGTGAGGCAGACAGCACTGCACTGTCCTGAAGGGGGCGCATGTGAGCCCAACAGGTGCTCGCTGCTGCAGAGGCGCCGATAAGTCAGCGACATCAGAAAGTCAAGGGCACTGCAGCGGGCCGATTAGTTTTATTGTTTGTTCTGACTGACTGCCAACAGATTAAGATTTTTAAAACTAAAGGAAAACAAGGAGGACTTTTACAAGAAAGTGACGGAGATTTTCGTGGAGAAGGACAGGCGCATGGACTTCATTTACAAATTAAGGTAAGACCATCAACGCTTTTCAGGTTTATAAAAAATGGGATCAGACTAAGAAAAAAAAAAAACAATCCAAAATATAAAAACTAAATTTTGACCTTAAATAAAATATTCTTTTGTTTTTCTTGTTATCCTTTTGTTGGACAGTCTGTATTGAAATTGATTAAAGCATCAGAATTAAAAGCAATTAAATATTTCAATTAAGGTCAAAATTGAAATCCGTTTCTTTTTTGTACACCACTCTGTACTTTCATTTGTGTTGTACGAGTGTGAATTGTGGAATTTCAACGGCAAATTTAGACCACATGGAGGGTGAGGAGCAAATGCGCTCTCTCCGCTGTCTCTCGCCGTTCTTTGTTACCTGTCTATGTGTGTGTAAAGAGCGCTGATGAGACATGAAACCTCACCAGTAGTCACTGTGCACACTGACTGCCAGTTGATTAGCGAATAAGCGACTCTTTGGGGTTCATAGATTTGTAAGAGTCTTCGAGTTGAATTCATTTCGTCACATTTCCTTCATCCTCGGGTCAATGAGGTCATCTTTGGCAAGGTCTTCATCGCTGATAACAGTCTGTGTCGGCTAGGATAGGATTATGAATTAATGTTTCAACTTTAAGGCCACCTTAGCTGTTGAAGGAGTTCTGCAGAGTATCCACACGTCTGCAGAGAAGCCATTATTGCTTTCACTTCTATCCTGCTGAAACCCTCCTTCTAACACTGGAACGTTTGTGTAGTTCTCCACTTCCAACCTCCTTTTCCATAATGGCAGCTTGGCCAGAAAAGCTTTCCTTCTTTCAGCAGCATCCATGATGGGGACTTCATGGCCTTGAATTGAAATCTCGTGTGAGGTTTTTCTTGCTCGTTATTTTTCTCGTGAGTATATAACTCACGCATTGGGCTTAGGTGAGATAGATACTTGTGAGAACAATCATACGCAAGAAAAATAATGGCAGGAGACGTAACACGTGAGTTCACGTCAGAAAAATCAACAGTATCGGGCTGTGTAGTGAATATACATGTTCATTTTAATTTGACCCTCACGGACCTCCTGAAATCCATCCATGGACCCTCTAAGGGTCCACGGACCTCAGGTTAAGAACCCCTCATCTACATGAACAAATTTGCAGCTTGGCCATGTGGAAAAAGTTAGTGCACCCCTCCATTTATCAGTACCTCACGCCCATCCCATTAGAAGCAGGCGTTCCAGATGAGGTGCCCTTCTTAGGGAGCCTTCAGGTGGACCCGATTGTCTTATTTAAAGAGCATATCTCAAGGGTCTGCTGTTCTCTTTGCTATTGACGTGTGTGGCGTCGCCATGCCAAGATCAAAAGAGCTCTCTAAGACCCTCAGGGAGAAGGTTGTGGATGCTTAGCGGTCTGGCAAAGGATTAAGAAAGATCTCCAAATGATCTCAAATCAATTATTCCATTGTAAGGATGCACAAACCAGTGTGTTTCTTCATGCCGGTCCCAAGCCCGGATAAATGGGGAGGGTTATGTCAGGAAGGGCAGCCAGTGTAAAATTTTGCCAAATCAATATGCGGACAACAATTTTGGATGATCCGCTGTGGCAATCCCTAACGGGAGCAGCCAAAGGAAGAAGAAGGGCAAAATATGGTGTAGAAGGCAAACACCTGCTAGTTTGTCCAGGACTGGCTGGCCCAGTAAATTCATCCCAGGATTTCATTGCTGGATACCAAAAGAAGTCAACAGGAACCCCAAAACCTCATTGTGGGGTAACTTGTGCAAGAGTTGGTATCAAAGTGCATGCACCTACAACCAGAAGGAGACGGGCACGTGAGGTGTACCCAGAATAAAGCCTTTGCTGTCCAACGAGAACATCATTGAAGATCTAGTCGAAGACCAGGCCTTCTAGAACAATCCAAGACAGAGTTGTTTGGCCACAGTGACAGTAGACACGTTTGACGGCATTTCAGGAGAGGAATCTCAGATCAACGGTGAAGCACGGCGATGGAAATGTTCTGGTTTGGGTGGCTTTGCTTCCTCCGGGCCTGGGCAGCTTGCAGTCGTCGAGTCAACTCTGAATTCAAGGTGTGCTTTAGGAGAATGTGAGACCTGAACCATAAATGGACCTTTCTGCACAAGCAAATCCACCAGGGAATGACTCGGAAAGAAGAAAAATGGAGGGTCATGGACCAGCCTAGTCAAAGCTCTGGTTTGAATCCCACTGAAGTGTTTGAAAGGGGGGGGCAGGATATGCCAGAAAACCCACCAAACATCTGGCAAATAAAGGAATTTCACAGGCAGGATTGTTCCAAAAATGAGTCGATGTCAGAGACTGCAAAATACAATGATATGAAAAAGTCTGGGACCCCCTCTTAATTCTTTGGATTTTTGTTTCTCATTGGCTGAGCTTTCAAAGTAGCAACTTCCTTTTAATATCTGACATGCCTTATGGACACAGTAGGATTACAGCAGTGACATTAAGTTTATTGGATTAACAGAAAATATGCAATATGCATCATAACAAAATTAGTTAGGGGCATAAATGTGGGCACCGCAACAGAGCTATGACATCAATACTTAGTTGAGCCTCCTGTTGTCCTCTAGACACTGTCCTCCTATAGCCTCTGATGAGTGTCTGATTCTGGATGGAGGTCTTGTTCACCATTCTTCATACAAAATCTCTCCAGTTCAATTTAATGGACGGCCTGCTTCAAATCATCCCATAGATTTTCGATGATATTCAAGTCAGGGGACTGTGACGGCCATTCCAGAACATTGTACTTCTCCCTCTGCATGAATGCCTTTGTAGATTTCCAACTGTGTTTTGGGTCATTGTCTTGTTGGAATATCCAACCCCTGCGTAACTTCAACTTTGTCACTGATGCTTGATCATTATCCTGAAGAATTTGTTGATATTGGGTTGAATTCATCAGACCCTTGACTTTAACAAGGGCCCCAGTCCCTGAACTGGCCACACAGCCCCACAGCATGATGGAACCTCCACCAAATCTGACAGTAGGTAGCAGGTGTTTTTCTTGGAATGCGGTGTTCTTCTCCCATCATGCAAAGTGCTTTTTGTTCTGACCAAATAACTCCATTTTTGTCTCATCAGTCCAAAGCACTTTGTTCCAAAATTAATCTGACTTGTCTAAATGAGCATTGGCATACAACAAGCGACTCTGTTTGTGGCGTGAGTGCAGAAAGGGCTTCTCTCTCATCACCCTGCCATACAGATGTTCTTTGTGCAAATTGTCCTGAATTGTAGAACGATGTACAGATACACCATCTGCAGCAAGATGTTCTTACAGATCTTAGGAGGTGATCTGTGGGTTGTCTGTCACCATTCTCACAATCCTGCTCATATGCCACTCTTGTATTTTTCTTGGTCTGCCAGACCTGCTGGGTTTAACAGCAACTGTGCCTGTGGCCTTCCATTTCCTGATTCCATTCCTTACCGTTACAGAAACTGACAGTTTAAACCTCTGAGATGGCTTTTTGTAGCCTTCCCCTAAACCAGGAGACTCAACAATCTTTGTTTTCAGATCTTTGGAGAGTTGCTTTGAGGATCCCATGCTGTCACTCTTCAGAGGAGAGTCAAAGGGAAGGAAGCACAACTTGTAATTGACCACCTTAAATCCCTTTATATCTCAGGAGTGGACACACCTGTCTATGAAGTTCAAGGCTTAACGAGCTTATCAACCAATCAGCATTGAGCAGTGACAGGCATTCAAATCAGCACAATGACAAGGGGACCCACATTTGTGCACAGCCAGTTTTTCACATTTGATTTCATTTCATACAACTAAATACTGCGTCACTAAAAATCTTTGTTTGAAAAACACCGCAGTACTCGGATGATCCTAGGAAATGAAAGACATACCACTGGTATCTTTATTGTTGAAAGGAGAGTCCATTATTATGCAGGCTCAGAGGGGGTCACAAACGTGTTCCTATGACTACCTACAAGCAGTCATCTCTGGTAAAGGTGGCAACACAACCTTCTGAGGCCAAGGATGAACTCAACTTTTTTTCTTAGTAGAACATTCACTCTGTTGGTTATTTTTGTTGAATCAATGACTGAAGATTGAAGACGAGCTTTGCTTGTGTCTTTATTTAGATAGATCACCTTTAGCTGTGGGCGGCATGGTGGTACAGTGGTAAATCTACTGCTTCATGGTAAGGAGACCACCGTCCTTTTGTGGAGTTTGCATATTCTCTTTGTGTCCACACAGTCCAAAGACATGAAGGGTTAGATGGACTGGTGATAATTAAATTGGAGCTTGTGTGTGTGTGTGTGTGGGTGTTCACCCCGTCCAGGTTTTGTTCCTGCCTCATGCCTTATGCTAGCTGAGATAGGCTCCAGCAGACCCAGTGACCCTGTTCAGGACTAAGCTGATTAGAAAATGACTGTTATCTGTGGGCACTGCTTGCACCAACATCTACTGTTTGCCCTTTTAAATATGTTGAGAAAGTCAGTCACTTCCGAGGGGTGCACTTACTTTTCCACACGAATGTGGTGCCTATGATTAGAAATGTATGCCCACCCAAAGCCAGACGGAATGCACCTGAGGGTTCTTCACAAGTGTGCACGTTGACTGTCCACTTGCTGGGCATTTCTCCTTTCTCCTTCCTCATTTGCATTCTTGCAGGGTCTGCCAACTGCTTTAAAGTCCTCTTTGACACGTGGTCGGCTTTATGCTAATGTCCCATGAATGTGTCGTTCCGAGCGCGCTGTATATTAAGAGCAACCCTCTCGGAGTAAAGCCTCTGAACTCAAAGTCAGATCTTCTGTGCAGCGCCAGACAATATACACATCTGCTCCTATCTCCTAATTCACAGTTTATTGAAGATGCCCTCACTAGACAACGTGCCACCAGTTTATTGCCAATGCAGAAAGTTGCTGAGTGCGCAGATCCAGCGCAGCCCTCCCTCTTCTCCATTAATGCATGAAATGCAGATGAGCTGTGAGACGGCGGCCGGAGATATCAAGCTTTGTATTTCGTTATATTGTGAGCGCCGTCTACTGGTAACTTCAGGAACATATGGGCTATTGTCAATTCAAAAGCAAGCGGAATAACACACGCAAAAAATTCACCATCCATAAAGGTGAACGGGCAGCGAGCGACTCAGAGGTCAACGTTTCCTATGCGTTGTCAGTTTCTAACTAAACAAATGAAAAAATAAAAAAAGACTTATTGGGACCAAAAAAAAAAATCCGATCCTCTGGCATCATCTCATTTCCACACTCGCACCAATACATCAGAAAGATGAATTAAGGCAGATGATGCTTCATCAGTGTTACATTGGAAACAGAGCTGTCTAATGGCTCCTATTGATCAAAGGATGAGAAGCCAAGATTGATGGCAGTCTAAAAGCTGCCCCCAAACCCACCCTAAAGCCCTGAAGGATAAACCGAAATAATTGGCTAAGCTCATCGCCCACCGCTCAGACTCTCCTCCAGAGTCGCAACAACAGCTCGCTATATTTTGATAAAGATTGAGCCATTTGTAATCCGCCACTAATTCCTCCTTGTTAATGATATGCAAATTGCAAGAGCTGAGAAGTCAGGTCGGTAATTGGCAAGTGAATACAATTAAAAATAAAAGTGGCATTAAACGCTGCTAATCTGTGACTGAATTAATTAATAAAAACGTTTAATTTAGTGTGTAAAGTTTATCTATGGAAATGCACTGCCTATCTCATAACCCTGAACCCCATTTAAACTGTTGGTGTTGAACAGCCGCTGGGCTTTACCCCTCAATATTGGGGGCTCTTCAACTATTTCGGGTCGCGTGGGGCCGCCGTTAGGTCGCCAGTTACTGTTGTTTTTAATAGGAACGGGTAGCGGACGATGTGTGAAGTGGCTCGCCACATTTTGAGTAAGCAAACGACATCGCTCCGACGAGCGTCCTCGATTATTGAAAGGGGCCAGTCGATTCACGATTAACACACCGGCGATCGTCCGGGCGTTCCAACAAGTTTAAGTCACTAAAAAGGGCAAGATTAGGTCGCCAAAAATCCCTTCTCCATATCAAGGTTTCTCAACTTTTTCGGTTTTGCGAAACAGCGTTTCTCATTAAAGTGCCTTCCTCACCCTATGACGGGTGCGCATGCGTCAGGATGACTTGAAGGAGCTCGCGATCGTTGGGGCGTCGACCCTGTGACCCTCTCGGCGGTCCTCTTCTCAACCCGCCGACACCCACTAACATTATAAATAATAGCAACTCGAAACCAACCTCCAGTGTCAGAGAAACAATGAGCGCTAGAATTGTAGAAGCTGGAATTCAGTGAGTCGTAGTGGTGCTGCCTCCCATCTCCAGGAACCTGGGTTCCATTATTTCGGGGGGTCTCAGATACCACTGCCGAACAAAGCCCGTATGTAGCCCTCCGCGGTTTCCGCCCCTTGACTTTCATAAACTGCGCCCGTCGGTATCCATTCCATAGCGCATGCTCATTCAGTATTTTTGTTATAGACTTCTTCTGGGGGGTCCGCCTCGGCTCTCGCGCCCCTTAACTTACATTGACGGCGCCCAAAGCGGTCGCCTAATGGATCGATGGAGTTTGTCGGTTACTTTTAAAAGAAATTGCGTCGTGAGGCACCTGCGAGGGAATCAACGCTGACCTCGGCATCAGCACTTGCGGTATGCCGTCTATCTTTCTATATAATACGCCACCGTGGCTGTCCGTTTGTCGGTCCAGGATTTTAAATCACCTGTAAATCACAAATCGTTTGAACTATTGACCTGAAATTTGGTACACATATACTACGTGACGTCTACTGTCCGCTTTCGGGGTGATGATTGACCTCCAAGGTTATTACTCTTTTTATTTTATTTGATTGTAGAATCAACTCCCAGCAGCGGCCAGCCGGGCGACCGTGCGGCGCATGCGTACGTGCGCCGTTCTCATCCTTACCACCTTCGCCATCACTCCTTCTATCTCTTCATATCTTAGATCATTCTTGAATCTGATTGTGATTAAGTGAAAAATTAAAGAAAACGTACTAAGTAATTGCAACACAAACACGGACTTAATCAGCTTTAACAGGAAAAGATGCCGACGGAAGAAGAGAAGAAGCGGGCGGCTAGGCTGGAGAAACGAAGAGCTGCTCTGGAAATAGCAAGCGCATCAACCTCTGAGCAAACGAATGATAAACAGACTGAGAAAGAGGAGGAAAACTAGGAACGATCAAGTCAAGTGGATTCACTTCACGTTGCAGTACGCCGTTACTGGTTAGAATATATTTTGTAATGCGTGTAGTAATAAAATGCATTGGATTTGTCATTCCAATAGATGGTGCGGTACAAACATTTGTAGGATTAAAACGTGCTGTTACAAATGTTTGTGAGGCTCCATCTGTTGGAATGAAAGAGACATACAGCAGGAATGGGACAGACACAAAGATACACTGCCACTAATATTAAGGTGGATTAATTTCTACTATGCGGTATTTTGGGTGCATTGTATAGCTCTTTTCACAGTTTGATATAAGAAAATGGAAATAAAATAAACTACTGGTAACATTAAATGATATAATGATCAGTTTCTGAAGTTCTGCAGTGCACTTTATAGCTCCTTTCATGAGAGTATATAAATAAAGGAAACACAATCGAGCCTTAATGAGATGAAATGATGAATTATTTAACAATTATTTTCTGCTGTACTATTGTGTACTTTATAGCTCCTTTCACAATGGCAACAATTTGGTATAAAGAAAGAAATAATGACTGGAAACGAAATATTTCAATAAGTGACATAAACCAGTAGGCCAACTCCACACTGAACCCAGGTCCCTGGAGCTGTGAGCAGCAGCACTAACCACTGAGCCGCCCCACACTGATTCCATTTGTACCTTTATTTATTTATTTATTTATTTCCTTTATTTTTATATACCTTTTTAAGTGCCTTTTTGTTTTGTTTTTTCCGCAGGGTTTTCTCTCAGGCAGCCCACTCTGTGCTCACAATGCTGAACAGGTGAGGTCAAAGTAAAGCACTGATATTGCAAAGTCGAGTCACCGCGCTAAAAAGTTTGAACCCACAGACGGCAGCGAAGTCGACGCAGGCAGCTTTGTAATTCTGAGGTGCCGCTGACAAGCCGAGGGGCACGGTTACGGGTGGAAGTGGTCTCTCTCGAGCGTCTCAATGAATACAATTACGCCAGGACGTGTTCTCTTCCACTCTCCATTCCATTAGGCGTCATTAATATGTCAGTCACCTCACTCTGCCCTGAATTCCTGATCAGAGCCATTCATTTCGTCTGACGAGCGCCCCTGTGCCGTCATTAATCACCGGCTTTTTCAGGAAATCAGACTACGACTCTGAATTCACACTGAAGCACTGGGGGGCTTCACTCGGCTGTCCTTTATGGGTCACACGTGAGCTCGAGTCCTCGGTCTGGCGTGTGTGTGTGTGTGTGTAGACTTTCATGTGCAGTGACAAGACTATAACCTGCCCCATTGAACCTTCTGGGGACGGAGCTGCTTGTGCTCACATCCTTGTCAGGGTCACTGCATTCGATTGGCTCAGGGGCATTTAGTGTGGCCGAAGAGTTTGGACCGATGGCCTCTTGAACCCTCAGCACGGGATGCTTTCTGAGGTGCTGAGCCAGTCAAGTGGAGTGTCAGGACAGCTGGGAGCTCAGACGTACCTGTGACCCGCGAGAAACGGAAAAGTGGGAGGAAGGCGCTATATAAAGGTGATGGTGAAGGGGGTATGGAGTGAGTGCTGCCATATACTGTAGCTAAATAGTGCCTCTCTATCTATACAGAGCATTTTATATTTAATTTCTTATCTTTTATTTATATGACATAGTGCCTTTTATTTATTTATTTTTAATTTTTTTATACTTTATTAATCCCAAAGGAAATTACTTGTTTTTTTTTCGCATACCCCTTGGGGTCAGAGCGCAGGGTCAGCCATTGTACAGCGCCCCTGGAGCAATTACAGGTTAAGGGTCTTGCTCAAGGGCCCAGCAGAGTAGGATCTCCTTTGGCAGTGACGGGGATTCGAACCGACAACCTTCTGGATACCAGCACAGATCCTTAGCCTCAGAGCCACCACTTATCAGTCAATCTAATATATAATACCTTTAATATTTGTCTGTATCTAATACATAGAGTGTTAAATATCTATTATATAGTGCCTTCATATTGTTTCGCCATATAGTGCCTTTCATGTCTATTATATACAGTAGTGCCATTCTGGCCTCTCCATCTATTATATAGTGCCTTACATATCTTTATATCTATTATATATTGTCTTTAAAATGTTATCAACCACTTAGAGAGTGCATTTCATATCTAATTTCTTATTTTTTATTCATATAACATAGTGCCTTTTACACATTTATTTATTTATCAATTTAATATATATAATACCTTTTATATTTTTCTGTATCCAATACATGGAGTGTTAAATATTTATTATATAGTGCCTTCATATTGTTTCGCCATATAGTGCCTTTCATGTCTATTATATAGTGCCTTACATATCTATTATATAGTATCTTTAAAATGTTATCAATCACTTATAAAGTGCATTTCATATCTAATTTCTTATATTTTATTCATATAACATAGTGCCTTTTACATATTTATTTATCAATTTAATATATATACCTTTTATATTTATCTGTATCCAATACATAGAGTCTTTAATATCTATTATAGAGTGCCTTCATATTGTTTTGCCATATAGTGCCTTTCATGTCTATTATATAGTGCCTTACATATCTTTATATCTATTATATAGTGTCTTTAAAATGTTATCAATCACTTATAGAGTGCATTTCATATCTAATTTCTTATATTTTATTCATATAACCTAGTGCCTTTTACACGTATATTTATTTATCAATTTAATATATATAATACCTTTTATATTTTTCTGTATCCAATACATAGAGTGTTAAATATTTATTATATAGTGCCTTCATATTGTTTCACCATATAGTGCCTTTCATGTCTATTATATAGTGCCATTCTGACCTCTCCATCTATTATATAGTGCTTTACGTATCTTTATATCTATTATATAGCGTCCTTAAATGTTATCAGTCACTTAGAGAGTGCATTTCTTATCCTTTCTCTATATCATGGATGTAAAACTCCGGTCCTGGAGGGCCGCAGTGGCTGCAGGTTTTCATTCTAACCATCTTCTTAATTAGTGATCAGTTTTTGCTGCTAATGAACTTCTTTTGCCTTTATTTTAATTCACTTGACTCAGACCCCTTAGTTGTTTCTTTTTCCTCAAATAGCAGCCAAACAACAATGAGACATGAAAACACGAGCAGCCCATCTGTGCCCATCACATAATATCTGAAGAATAAAGAAAGGTGACGGTCTCAGTTAGGTTGATCTCTCCGGTCACCAAAACATTTTCACGGCGTTCTTAGAAAAAACAGAAAGTTCAACAATTTTGGAAATGTCTGCTGTGGCAGAATGAGAGCAGCAACAAGCCGTGGAATTAAATAACGGGTTTAATTAACAGCAAGAATCGGCTTCTCATTAAGAAACTGGTTGGAGTTTTGAAGCCCCAGTTTAGCTGGTCGTCTCTCGGCTCGTTTCACGTCTCATTTCTGTTTGGCTGTCATTTAATGAAGAAAAGAATCAATTCAGAGGACTGAATCTTTAAAAACAGGGGGCTATTAAAATGAAGGGAAAAGAAGTTAATTAGCAGTGAAAACTGGTCACCAGTTAGGAGAACCTGCAGCCGCTGGGGCCCTCCAGGCCCGGAGTTTGACACCCCTGCTCTATATGATATAGTGCCTTTTATATGTATCTGTTATTAAGTACTTTTCACAGGTCTATCTTTATAACACCCCTCATGTGTGTCTATAATGTAGTGTGTCACGCATGCATGAATAGGGGGCATTCTCAAGGCTTGTGCACCCAATGTAATTCCACTCCGGGAGGTGAGAGGGCGCTCTAATTCATAAGAACATCAGAAATGAGTCAAACGACAGGACTTCTTTCAGTCCATTTGTCCCCTATCTCATCTTCTCCTCTTTTAATTACAAGCCAGAAGATCCGAGAGTCGATTATCCCTGAAGCCACACCCACTTCTGTGAGAAGCCCCTCCCCTTCTATGATGGCCACAACCACCTAAAGAAGTCGGTCTTGTTAATGGACTAACATCAGGAAAGACGTCACACTGGTGCTTTGCCTTATTTTTGAGTGGCACATTTACAATATTAGGAGGATCCGTTCACCCCGAATGAGGCACACGGCCTGCACTGTGAGGGAGCGTCAGTAAGGGCACTATGGCCACGTGGCGCGATTACCAAAAGGTGACCCGGCTTGCAGGACCCTCATTGTTGGGGTCCCGAGTGGCCGGACCAGGCCAAGGGGTCGCCCACATAACACCTGGCTGTGGCAGATCGAGGGTCATTTCCGGAGGGTGGGACTGCACCGCGTGTCTGCCTGGGGGAGTTGCCAACCGGGATCCTGAGTTGTTTTGTCATGTAGTGGGTGCGGCAAGGTGCTGTACCAGTGCATGCCCCCCAACTATGAGGATCACCTGCAGGTACCCCGACTCGTCATTTTACAAGTGCCTTTCGTATTTATCTCATTCTAATTTAGAATGCTTTGTATATTGTGTCTGTTTGTCTATTGATGTAACATATACAGTATTGTCTGCCATATCTATTATGTAGTGCCCCCAATGAGCCCATCAATCCATCATAACATGCCTTTTATATCATTTATCTATATAGCGCCTTTCATGTCTATTATACTGTATAACTGCTGTTCTTGTCTGTCCCTCTCTTATATAGCGCCTTTCATGTCTATTATACTGTATAACTGCCGTTCTTGTCTGTCCCTCTCTTATATAGCGCCTTGTATATCTTTATTTCCATTTTGTCTTTACTCTCTATCCATCTCGGTTTGTGTTTTTAGCTTTGCTCTCCACTTCTGCTCATCGCTGACCATCTCATGCTCCATTAAACACTCTAAATATTGATAAGAGACGCTCTTTTCCGTGTTATCATTTTCAGATGCAGTATACTGGTACAATTACGCCATTTCTCTTGCCTGCCTATCAATATTTATTACCCTCATGTTAGCCGTTATCACGGCCCATCTGATTTTCCAAGCACAGACTGCAGTGGCGTTCCACCCGATGCACACGTGCATTAAGCTGGGCGTTCGTTTGCCCGACTGGCCGGTTGGTTATTCCTTAACCACAAAGCTTCTCGTCTGTTTGTGAGACTCCAAAGCAGCTGTGTTCCTCATTCCTGCTCACGTGTCCGGTTTTACACTCCTGTAGACTGCAGCTGCTAATCTCCTCGCCCGAGGATGTCAGATTACACAACCAGATTTCATAGGGGATGTCAAGTTAGAGGAGTACGTCAAACGTAACGCCTCAGGTAGACAAGCCTCTCATCTCTTAGTTGGGTCCAAGACGGCCACGGTCCTTATCAGTCATCCCTGCATTACGTATGCTCTCTACTTCTGGTTTGGTTGTCTGCTCTTGTGCACACAGAGCCACCTCTGTGACTTACGATTTGTCACCGCCAGCCGCAGACACGCAGGTTGCTGGGTGTGTACGTCCGGCTGCATGACTGGAAGTTACAGACGTTCAGCGCAAAGACCTTCAACTCGTTAAGATTATGTAAATGAAGTCAGCAAGTGAAAATCGCTGGAAAAGTCGTGGAAAGTTACAGGGAATTAACTTAATGAGCTTGGGATGTGAAAGGAAACCAGAGTACAATGGGGGGGGGGGGGGGTTTGGCTGTGGCATGGACACGAGTAGATAGATAAGTGCAGGCAGGACTCGCTAACCTCTGTGTTACCATGAAAGATAGACATACAGGAAAGGCACTATATGATAGATAAATATAAAAAGTACTATATCACAAAAAGATATAAAAAGCGCTAAATAATAGGGTTGCCCCCCCCCCCCCTGCCACCTGTGACAATAGATAGATAAATAGTGTAAAAGGTGCTATATAATAGATAGAGTGAGTGAAAGGCACTATATGATAGATAGATAGATATGAAAGGCACTACATAATAGATTGAGAGATGTGAAAGGCACTATATAACAGATATGAAAAGCACTATAGCACAGAAAGATAGATATAAAAGGCAGTGTAGAATAGATAGGTGGATGTGAAAGGCACTATATACTAGATAGTTTCAAAGAAGAACAAAATACCACAAACAAAAGTTTGGGGTAGCCACCCCGTATGCAGTCAGCACTTTGCAACACTGAGTCCAATATAGAATTGATTAAGGCAAGACAAAATGGAGGTTATAAAGTCGGGCACAGGAAGTGAAGTCATCGGGCCCGGAACCATAAGTGACATCATTGGGACTGGGCAGAATTTTCCATAACTGGTCTGGAAAAGGAAGAGAGAAAGAGTTAGTGCAGTCCGGCACCCCCTGGTCCAGCATGGAATTAACCTCATTCAAGCCCTTTAGCTGCCTCGATGTGACG
This sequence comes from Erpetoichthys calabaricus, assembly GCF_900747795.2. Taxonomy (NCBI): domain Eukaryota; kingdom Metazoa; phylum Chordata; class Cladistia; order Polypteriformes; family Polypteridae; genus Erpetoichthys; species Erpetoichthys calabaricus. The sequence continues at coordinate 193,345,015 of NC_041401.2, read as the reverse complement.
ATAGATAGATAGAGTGAGTGAGTGAAAGACACTATATGGCAGATAGATTAAGATTAAAGGCAATATACAATGGATAGATATGAAAAGCACTAAAATAGAAAGATAGAGTGATTGAAAGGCACTATATGATAGATAGGTAGATAGATAGATATGAAAGGCACTATATAATGATAGATAGATTAATATTAAAGGCAATACACAATGGATAGATATGAAAAGCACTAAAATAGATAGAAAGATAGAGTGAAAGGCACTATATGATTGATTGATAGATAGAGTGAAAGGCACCATATGATAGATAGGTAGCATAGTTGGCAGGATTAGATAGATAGATAGATAGATATGAAAGGCACTATATAATGATAGATAGATAGACAAATAGATATGAAAGGCAGATAGATTAATATTAAAGGCAATACACAATGGATAGATATGAAAAGCACTAAAATAGATAGAAAGATAGAGTGAGTGAAAGGCACCATATGATAGATTGATAGCGTAGTTGGCAGGATTAGATAGATAGATAGATATGAAAGGCACTATATAATGATAGATAGATAGACAGACAGATAGTAGCGTAGTAGGCAGGATTAGATAGATGTCAAAGGCACTATATGATAGATTGATAGCGTAGTTGGCAGGATTAGATAGCTAGATAGATATGAAAGGCACTATATAATGATAGATAGACAGACAGATAGTAGCGTAGTAGGCAGGATTAGATAGATAAATAAATGTCAAAGGCACTATATAGCTACTTTGTCAGCCAGTTCTTAAAATGCCACCTCACACATAACGTGACTTTTAAAGAGACATTTACAACAACCCATCAAAGAGTGCAGTGTGAAAGGCGCTATATGATGTGACTATTTGTTACGCTCACACATATCCGATGCCATAGTTTTTTTCTGCCTTTTTTTAACTCCCCTTGGGCTCCTCAGAGTCCAGAAGGTAAGAAGCTGCCTGTCCAGTGACGTCGCTGACAGTGTCATTACGCTTAAATTAAATTACTGAAGGTCGCCCTTCGGGGCATCCAGCGTCCATGCTCCTATACTCCTCCAATCAAAGAAAACAGATCTGGAGCAAATATCATTAGACGAAGCAGAGAAAACATTAACTTCCTCGGGTTTCTTGTTAATGAGAGCTCCTATTTCAATTTAATAGCCAAATGTGCATGGCCTGCACTGAAAATCAATTTGAAGTAATTTCACTAAATGATGTCTGCTCTGCGTTCCAGCAGGAGAAGTCGGGGGGCCATTCCAGCAGGAATTTATGAGGACAGGCATAGAGTGATGTGGCCAGCAAGCCCAGCGGCACAGCAGGTGGTGCTTTTGAATGGTGGTGGGGGGAGGGCAGGGAGTGGCAGGACAGCCGCCATGAGAGCCGCTCATTGGGATGGAGGCATTCACGGATCTTCAAAATGAAGTCAACTGAGACTTGGAGGCTGGACCACGTGGGATGACAAAAGATATTTGGGACTTCTCAAAGGTCAGGTTTTTGGGCAGTATTGCCATTCCAGGAGAGGTCTCTTGTGAGCTCTGAATTATGGAGGACCATCAAGTCTTTGTAATGAACCAGAAAGGCCACTTGATTTGTGCCCCTCTTTTGCACATCCCACCTCCTGACTGCCTGCAATTTTCAGTTCTTGGCCATGGGATGTAAAGGCAGAACTCAAACTCCTGGTGCATCATAAAGTGTTCTAACTGAGTCTCTGACAGCACCGTGAATTGTGAGAAGATCGTTATCAGGTTGACGCTTGTATCCAAGGTGACTTACGACATCTGAGATACGTTTGGTTTCTCCACTTGGAGCGCAGACAGATGAAGTGACCTACTCAGGGTCACACCGAGTCACTTCAACATTACGGTGCTGTCATTTGTCAGACACACAAATGCATGTTAGGTTCACATTTGTCCAGTGAGGTCCCCTGATCAGGTCATCATTAAAACAGCTTTAGCTTGGAAGGGCACAACAAAGAGAGTATGGACTATGGCAGCCGTGTCATAACTAATGCTGGGCTGCAGGGGCACATGCAGGGTGACCCTCATTGGTGGCTGTTAACAACCTTGGGATGAAAGTCAATAAGGCCGCCGGTAAGCCTTGTGCACATTAGCTGGCAATTAAACCAAACGACGCCGACGTGAAATGAGCTCATTTAGTCGGATGCAGAAACGCAGCCTGAAAGAGTGGCAGCTGTGAAAGACTGGAATGCTGAAGAATTCTGTTCGATTTCTGACCGACTTGTGGGCACCTTCCATGGCAAAGCTGACTCGGCTGTAATGGCAAACCAGTTGCTGCTGTAAGGCGACACCCATCTGGGTTTACTATTGTGATGTGCCCATCGTGCATCCATCACCTGCCTGTCCTTTTATTCATCTGTCTATCCAACATCTGTCTGCCACTCTCTTCTCCCAAGTTCATACACATTCAAATTCTCTCCGTTCACAGTCCGTCTCGTTTTCACGACACTGTCATTTGCTCTCACGATCTCTTCTCAACCTTTCTCCAATCTCGCAGGTTGCTTTGTGGCAATCCAAAGAGTAAGGAAGAACCAATGCTTCTTTCTTGAACTCCAAACGCCGACTGATGGAAAATCACAGAAGTGTCTCTGACTTATATACTCTGACTGCCGACTCCAAGAAGTGGGTGAACATTCAATTTGGACGAAGTGCTGCCAACGACGGTGGATAGAAACACAAAAAACCACAGTCTCGACAACGAAGCAGGTGTCGACGCCAGAGCTAAACACAAAGAGTGGTATCGACAGTGTTTGTAAAGAAAAGTAACAACCAAGGCAGTGTCAGGGGAACAGGAATTCACGGACAAACAAAGATCAAGATCCAAATGAAGATTATATATAAAGATAGATAAGTAGATAGAAAAGGCACTATACTGTATGGGAGATTGATAGATAGACATGAAAGGCACTATATAACCAATAGCAGCTTGATGGCCGAGGTCTCCAGGACTCTGAACAAATCCAAATCGTATTATGGGATATCATCTCCTGTTGAATTCTGCTCTGTACTTGTCATATTTCTATTGCACTATTGTATTGTATTGAGGATGACTTGTGTTCTGTTCTGTGTGTTGTGTTCTATTGACCCCCACTGCACGCCCAACCTACCTGGAAAGGGGTCTCTCTTTAAACTGCCTTCCCCGAGGCTTCTTCCATTTTTTTCCCCTACAAGTTTTTTTTTGGGAGTTTTTCCTTGTCTTCTTAGAGAGTCGAGGCTGGGGTGCTGTCAAGAGGCAGGGCCTGTTAAAGCCCATTGCGGAACTTCTTGTGTGATTTTGGGCTACTATACAAAAATAAATTGTATTGTATTGTAATCGATAGATAGATAGATAGATAGATAGATAGATAGATAGATAGATAGATAGATAGATAGATAGATAGATGTGTGAAAGGCACTATATGATTGATAGAAATAGTGCATCCGGAAAGTATTCACAGCGCATCACTTTTTCCACATTTTGTTATGTTACAGCCTTATTCCAAAATGGATTAAATTCATTTTTTTCCTCTGAATTCTACACACAACACCCCATAATGACAACGTGAAAAAAGTTAACTTGAGATTTTTGCAGATTTATTAAAAATAAAAAAACTGAGAAATCCCATGTACATAAGTATTCACAGCCTTTAGCCATGAAGCTCCAAATTGAGCTCAGGTCCATCCTGCTTCCCCTGATCATCCTTGAGATGTTTCTGCAGCTTCATTGGAGTCCACCTGTGGTAGATTCAGTTGACTGGACATGATTTGGAAAGGCACACACCTGTCTATAGAAGGTCCCACAGTTGACAGTTCATGTCAGAGCACAAACCAAGCATGAAATCAAAGGAATTGTCTGTAGACCTCCGAGACAGGATTGTCTCGAGGCACAAATCTGGGGAAGGTTACAGAAAAATTTCTGCTGCTCTGAAGGTCCCAATGAGCACAGTGGCCTCCATCATCCGTAAGTGGAAGAAGTTCGAAACCACCAGGACTCTTCCTAGAGCTGGCCGGCCATCTAAACTGAGCGATCGGGGGAAAAGGGCCTTAGTCAGGGAGGTGACCAAGAACCCGATGGTCACTCTGTCAGAGCTCCAGAGGTCCTCTGTGGAGAGAGGAGAACCTTCCAGAAGGACAACCATCTCTGCAGCAATCCCCCAATCAGGCCTGTATGGTAGAGTGGCCAGACGGAAGTCACTCCTTAGTAAAAGGCACATGGCAGCCTGCCTGGAGTTTGCCAAAAGGCACCTGAAGGACTCTCAGACCATGAGAAAGAAAATTCTCTGGTCTGATGAGACAAAGATTGAACTCTTTGGTGTGAATGCCAGGCATCACGTTTGGAGGAAACCAGGCAGCGCTCATCACCAGGCCAATACCATCCCTACAGTGAAGCATGGTGGTGGCAGCATCATGCTGTGGGGAACTGGGAGACTAGTCAGGATAAAGGGAAAGATGACTGCAGCAATGTACGGAGACATCCTGGATGAAAACCTGCTCCAGAGCGCTCTTGACCTCAGACTGGAGTGACGGTTCATCTTTCAGCAGGACAACGACCCTAAGCACACAGCCAAGATATCAAAGGAGTGGCTTCAGGACAACTCTGTGAATGTCCTTGAGTGGCCCAGCCAGAGCCAAGACTTGAATCCGATTGAACATCTCTGGAGAGATCTTAAAATGGCTGTGCACCGACGCTTCCCATCCAACCTGATGGAGCTTGAGAGGTGCTGCAAAGAGGAATGGGCCAAACTGGCCAAGGATAGGTGTGCCAAGCTTGTGGCATCATATTCAACAAGACTTGAGGCTGGAATTGCTGCCAAAGGGGCATCGACAAAGTATTGAGCAAAGGCTGTGAATACTTATGGACATGGGATTTCTCAGTTTTTTTATTTTTAATAAATTTGCAAAAACCTCAAGTAAACTTTTTTCACGTTGTCATTATGGGGTGTTGTGTGTAGAATTCTGAGGAAAAAAATGAATTTAATCCATTTTGGAATAAGGCTGGAACGTAACAAAATGTGGAAAAAGTGATGTGCTGTGAATACTTTCCGGATGCACTGTAGCTTTCTTTAATGACGAGTTACGTGGCATAACAGACGAGGAAGCCATGACACGACCTTTCAGGTAGTGTGTATACATTCTGCCATTGTCGTCGCTGTGCTGGAAGGATTTTCAGGATCGGATGACGTTATCTCCCACCTGTCCGTCAGCTTCAAAGGTGTGCCGGGCATTGTGCCAAGGCTTTATACCCTTTCTCCATGTGTGGGCCCCCACTTAAGTGAATCCTGCCATTCCAAACAAGGAAAAGAAGATCCAATGCCATGCTGACTCTGTCACACTAATGTCACCTAGTATAGGGTGGGACAGAAATAACTCCCTCACTTCAAAGGGGGATTGAAAAAAAATGGTACGAGGTATCACCAAAAACTTTTTATTTCCCAAATGTAGATATAAGTTTTTTTACTTTTAAGTTTTAAAAATGATATCATCCAAATGGTGGCCTTGACGGCTGATACACATTTGGAGCCGTTCTTGGATGTTTTCCATCACTCTCACTAGCATGTTGGGTGAAATTCCTTCAATTTCTTCTTGAATGGCCTCCTTTAGTTGGTCCAAGGACCGAGGACGATGTTTGAAAACCTCGGCCTTGAGGTACCCCCTTCAATACAATACAATACAGTTTATTTTTGTGTAGCCCAAAATCACACAAGAAGTGCCGCAATGGGCTTTAACAGGCCCGGCCTCTTGACAGCCCCCCAGCCTCGACTCTGTAAGAAGACAAGGAAAAACTCCCAAAAAAAAAACGCTTGTAGGTAAAAAATGGAAGAAACCTCCGGAAAGTCAGTTCAAAGAGAGACCCCTTTCCAGGTAGGTTGGGCGTGCAGTGGGTGTCAAAAAGAAGGGGGTCAATACAATACAATACATAGAACAGAACAATCCCTCAATATAGTAAGAAATAAAAAAATATAAGTTTTCGAAGTGCAGAGCAGAATTTAACAGTAGATGATATATCCCATAATAAGATTTGGATTTGTGTAGAGTCCTGGAGACCTCATCCTTCAAGCTGCCTCCTCCATTTGGCTATTCCACGGCTGAAACAGTGCTGGGCCAGCCAATCCGATGACAGGACCCCTCTTTCCCACGATTCCTGCGACCCTCCATCTGGGATGACTTTTCCTTAGGCAGGCAAAACAACTTGGCAGGTGGGCCGTGGCACCAAGTGCCACATTTGAGTACCGAAGTGCCACATTTTCAGTGCAGATCCTGCTGCCCTTACTCTTTGAACCCACAGCAAAATCGTTTTCCGGTCTGGAACACTTTCATTAGCACGTAAACCGAACCGCGTGCGAAACGCCCTCCGCGTTGCAGTTACAGATTCGCCATTTTTGAAAAAAGCCTCCACTACAAAGCCTCTGATGCTCACCCGACCACGGCATGGTGACGACTGAAAACTTTATTACGTACCCTACCTGACGGAACGGACTGCACCCCTCTACCTGCTTTGGGGACCCCACTGTGATTTTTTGAAATGTGGGACTTATTTCTGCCCCACCCTGTACAATGCCCATTTTCGTAGTTGTCCCTATTGTGTCTTCTAATGCTTGCCTAGCAGTTCTAAATGATGAGCCCCTGTGTGCTAAATCATGTGAGTGGATTTATAAAATAGTTTTTGTACAGAGAGCACAGTGACATTAAACTTATATTCTGGTTACAACGGGTGACAAAACCTATCAAGTCTTTTGTTTTCGGGTGCTGGCTTTGTCCACGTTTCTTGGGTTGCTTGAGTCCAGTAATTATTCCTCCTTCTCTCTGCCCACCTGTTGTTTCTATCATTCCATCTCTTTATTTTCTGAGCTTGTGTTGTGACCACCATTCAATTTTGGGTTTCTTAACTCTTTTATGAGGAGCGATCAGCTCATGGAGGAGACACAATACCAAATGAACCGATCACACGGCACCAGATCTGCATCTCTAGGCTTTGAATGATGCATTGCTGGATTCTGACTAACTTCAAAATTATAAGCATCCCTCAGAAGGGCTTACATTCAAAGTTGTGTTCAGACTTGACAGACCTCTTCGTCTATTGCTCCTCATCGTCCAGCTGATGTTATGCTTCCTCCAGGAGATCGGAGTTGGCATTGTCTTCTGACCTGATTTTGGCCGTTTTCTCCCATCAGGATCCTCCCAATAATTATTCCTCCATCTCTCTGCCCACCCGTTTGTTTCTATCATTTCATTTATTTATTTTCTGAGTCTGTGTTGTGACCACCGTAAAATTTTGGGTTACTTGTCTCTTAATTCTTTCACAAGGAGCGATCAGCTCATGTTATGCATCCACCAGGAGATCATCAGACTTGTCATTGTCTTCTGATCTGATGACGGCCGCCCTTTCCCTCTCTGTCAGGACCCTCCCAGTCCTTTATTTCAACTTTTTGTACGAGAGTGGAGTGGTGACTGAGGATATGAAAGTGGTCCGCCGTGGCAGGAACTGTGAAGTCTGCGAACTTGAGGTGACAGTCCCCACCTACAGCTCCAGGACCCCCCAGGTGCTCTGTCAAGTATTTGACTGACTGAGAAAGAAGCGAGCGCGTTGGTCAGGGCCGCCTCGGCGAACTGTGGTGCCCACTTCTGATAAGTCCTGCAAATATGATGAATGCCGAGCACGGATGGCAGGTCCTGGAAGTGGAAATCATTCTGCTGATGCGCTTTGCTCGAAGACGGCGACCTGATCAGCTCCTATCCATCACGGCGATGATGAGCTCAGCACTCAGACTGTCACAAAGACAGAGCTGCGCCTTGTGCTCGGAATACGCAATGAACGGCGTCAATGACGGTGAGGCTGAGGAGCCACTTCCCCACAAAATGAGATTTCCAGATGGAATCGGTAATGGAGATGCGACGATTGGCAGGCTGGTGTGAGCGCAGCACTCCGTCTCGTAACATGGAGAAGACAAACGAGATGATTATTGACTTGAGGAAGGCCCACGCTGTTCACACCCCACTCACTGCACATCGAGAGCTCTGCGGAGGAATTGGTCACATCCTTGGTGTGCACCGGGCAGCTCACCTTACTTAGTCAATTAACACCACCTTCGTAGTCCAGAAGGTGCAGCACCGTCATCACTTCCTTTGGTGGTGGATGAAGACAATGCTAACCCAGCCCACTCCCCAATTCCCATCACATTGTCAACCTTTGAGAACCTTCTCACCTGAGCTGCATCTCCGGCCATCTCTGACCATAAGGTCCTACAATGGATAGAGCACAGAGCAGAAAAGACCACTGGGAGCTCACTGCCCTCCACTGAAGACCTCTTTATGAAGTGATGGGTCCTCAAAGCCTTGTGAAGGACCACTCCTAACCCTTGCAGGGTCGCTTCGTCCCACTTCCGTCTGGCAGAAGGTACCGTAGCATCCAAATCGGTTCTGCAACAGCTTCAACCCTGGGCTGTCCGGACCCTGAACTCAGTGCTGCCCCCCTACAGCTCAGATCGACTCCTAGTAGTCTGTCTGTATACAGGACATCTGTTACTATTGTTGGTTTTTACTTTCTTGTATACAAAGTATAGGGAAAGTATTGTAATCGTCCAAAGATTCGATGTCGAGATTTTCATGAATCTCGACATTTTAGACCTCCCTGAGTCCAAAAATACCATTTATGGAATTATGTCTATGTGTCTGTTGTTGTCTGTGGTGGGCTGGCACCCTGCCTGGGGTTTGTTTCCTGCCTTGTGCCCTGTGTTGGCTGGGATTGGCTCCAGCAGACCCCCGTGACCCTGTGTTCGGATTCAGCGGGTTGGAAAATGGATGGATGGATGGATGTCTGTTGTTGTGGATGACCAGGATCTTTGCCCTGCCGGGATGCCTCCGAGCTGGAAGGACCAGGGGAGCAAGCGTGGCCAGAGTGTTACCTCCTCCAGAGCGCTAGATGGGTTTCAGCAGTGCCTAGGACTCCTGCAGTGCTTCATGGGAGTTGGAGTTTAGTGCAGCCCTGTTGAGATCTGTGGGCACTGCCAATGGGTGGGGGGCACTCCAGCTGCTCCTGAGCCCATATGGGTGATTCTTTCTTTAAGCACCTGGAGCATTTCTGGGTAACGTATGAAAGGAGCCAGCAGACACTACTGGGGAGCCAGAGCCGGGTGGAAGGTGGACGAAGCTTGCCGAGGAGGAGTGGAAGAGAATGGAAAGAAAGGAAAAGTATTGTGTGGTGCTTGTGCTTAGTGGGACTGTGTTGTACCGGTGGGAAATGGCGAACGCGTTTCTCAGGAGGGGAAGAAAAATAAAAGCATTGTCTTTTTATAAGTGTGCCCCTTGTGCCTGTCTGTGTCATGTTGGGTGGCTGGCACGCCCCCTAAGAGAGAGACGTTTTTGCCGCTAATTCACTTGTTTTGCCTTCGTTTTAATTGACGTGACTCGGACCCCTTAGTTGCTTCTTTTTCGTTAAACAATAATGTATGTGAGGGTTGGCCTCGGAACGGCAGGCTGGTGCAGAAAATGCGGGTGAGATAAGGTCCGAAAGGCACTAGACATGACGATCAGGTGCCCGGCCGCTTTTAGCTCTAACGCTATTATTATTATTATTATTTCTATAATTTGTTTGAACATTCCATTGACTTTGCGACTTTCTCATCGCGCTAAGTATCAGAGTTTGCTTGCGGATTTTACTCACTCGCCTGCCTAGGGGCGTAACCTTAACTCCGCTTAGTTAGAGAACGAGTGAACTGCTTAACGGATTTAGATCTTTTTTTTTTTCTTCTATAATTTGCTTGAACATTCCGGTTGATTTTGCGACTTCTCTCATCGCGCTAAGAATCACAGTTCGCTTGCAGGAGAGACATATTCGCGCTAATCCGAAACTGAGGCTGCGGGCCGAGGGGAGGAGGAAGAGTGACGTCAGGAGTAGAGAGCTGGGCGGGGCTTCCTCGCCGTCCTGTTTCACTAATACGCGGGCGAAGCCGTGGGGTGATGGCTAGTCACAATATAAACGACGAGGAATGTCGACTTTATTCTAGATCAGCGAAAGGCAACCTTTCTCGAGTTGCGGCGCACTAAGTCCAAAAATTTTCTTTCGCGGCGCACCTGAGGGACTGCCCATAAATAAAGTGGTGACGACACAATCTATGGACAATCGCCAATAAAAACAGTTAATTTTACAAGTTTGAAAGACATTTTATTAATAAAGGAATCCAAGGATAAATCTTAAATTTAATTAATGTGAACGTTTGAGATTGTTTTTCAGCAAATATGAGATTGATGCGAGGATCAATTTTTCGAAAGACAGACGCGCATTTCCTTGTCGATCATTTGAAGTCTCTTGTTAAGGGATGTTAGCCAGCGGGCTGGCGCGGCACATGATGATGTCATCAGGCTGAGTCAGCATCCGGTTTGCTTATGGTGTGTATCATTACAGCAGTTTACAACACGACCAGCTTTGAACTGATTGCGCGACTACTGTCATTATTAACATGAGAAACATCTCTCGCGTTTCTTAGACTTCATTTCCGTAAGTGTTGAAAAACCTTGCTCACAGAGATAAGAGCTTCCAAAAGTTCAAAAACATTAGCAATTTTAAATATTTTACAAAAGTTTTCGTGGCGCCCCTAGAAAATTCCACAGGCGCACCAGTTGCCCGACAGTGATCTAGAAGATATAGGCCTACACTTTTTTTTCTTCACTGTGTCCTCATTTTTTTCCTCCGTGACCCTAATACGCTTCCGTAGAAACATGTGAATACCTTTCTTACTGTATTTATAATGACACTTCAGTATGTCCCGTGACCACTGATGCATGTCCTTCGTGTGACCGGTTTTGAGACAGTCACCAATGTACAGTTGAGACAGTAGACGCGTTTTTCTTGGTATCCGTCAATAAGGGCGCACACATAAGGGCGACCTCAATTGGGCGCGGCGAATAAAAGCGCACATAAATAAAAGCGATCTTCAAAAGGGCGACCTCAATTGAGCGCCGAATAACTGCGCGCAAATAAAGGAGCACTTCAAAAGGGTGACGTCAATTGGGCGCAGCGAATAAAGGCAAACGCAACAAAATTACAGAAAATTTATTGGATAAAGGCAATGATTGAACGTATAAAAAGGTGAAAGCAAGAATATTAAAACATCCAATTAATTAATGCATGAACTTCTAACGAACTATTTCTAAAGCTCTCTATATTTCGTTGCTTTCAAAATTACAGAAAATTCGATTAAGGCAATGACTGAATGTATAAAGCTGTAGATTATGTGCAATGCCACGTAGATATTCGAGATGCGGTCTATTAGCATAATCAAGGACAATTAATTTAATTCGCTCCCAAGGTCATCCTTTTGAAGCGCTCCTTTATTTGCGCGCGCATTTATTCGGCGCTCAATTTAGGTCGCCCTTTTGAAGGTCGCCTTTTTGTGCGCGCCCTTATTGAATAGAACCGTTTTTCTTTGCTTTTTCTTTCTTGTATTCTGTTGTTTGCATCTGAGAGGGTAGAATGTCAGTGCCTGATCTGCACGATCGACGCGTCCCTTGTGTTATTCCGGGGCTACTGCAGCGCACATGTCCCCGGACACACACATTGACAGTGGCTGCGTTGTGAGAAGTATTCAGGGCGCTGGCGTCTTGCTTGTCCTCGCACTCAATTGGCAGACCTACCCGCCAAAGAGTGTGTGCGTCTCCAATCCACATCATATACCAGCGTTTCTCAACCTTATTTGCAACCCGAGTTTTCATAACAGTTTTAATCGCGCCCCCCTAACGTTTTTTTGAAAGGAGCGCACAAATACCAATTTGTTCTTTTTTAATGAATGATATATCATAGATGCATATTTTATTATACCTACTTAACTTTTATCGACATTTATCTAACTCTATATTTATTTTTCTAGTATCAGAATGTAGTTTAAGTACATTTGTTTTGGTTTCAATAGAAGTATTTTTTATATTTTCGATTGTTTTCTTTTTTTCACATCTTTGCGCCCCCCTTTTTGTCACTTCGCATCCCGCCCCACAGATTGAGAACCACTGGTTGATGACATTTATCACATTGGCGTATTGACTTCGTGGGGATTTCTCTAAGTGATTCACTTTCTTTTCACATCCCGAAAGGTGAACTGGTGACTCTAAACTGACCGGGCGTACGTCCCTGCGATGACCTGGTCGCTGCTGCTGAGACTTGCCGACCCTGCAGGACCCTGTAGCTGCGGGTGCGTAAGGCAGGATCGAGCAGCGGGCCGAAAGAAATCTCTCAAGTCTAAAAGTTCGTTTTAAAAGATTTAGTGAAAATTCAAAGCAAACAGTCCACACAAGAATAACAAAAGGTTACACACGTAGAATAAAAGGCAAAAAATTGGGAAAAATGTCTCTTCTGTAAACTTTGCTTTTCGTGTTTCAATATTTAAAGATGCTTTACTTCGCCTTCAGTAGGCTCTACACGTACGGCACTGCACGTTCAATAGCGCACACGTTAACTTTCATACTAATGGGCACTTGAGGCAAAACCGCGTGCCCTCCATGCCTTACACGCGACAAGACTAACTGAGGCTAATCAATAGTCAGAGATGCCAGAAATAATCAGAATATACCAATTCAATTTAACTCGTGGGGGCTGTAAGAACCTCCCATAGACTGTGCACCAATATATAGGCAAACATTCAGTGTAACTTAAATAATGGCTCTTACAGAGACCTTGGAATTATTTTTTTTTATAGTCGGCCACCGTACAAGAAGTCCCAAGTAAAGACTCAGCATCGCCGCTCGTCTGAAATCACAAACCACATGAAGCTTCAGGGTGCGTCGGTGAGCGGCCTTCACTTCTGACATCTCACTGACCTCGTCTATTCTTCTTCATTTTCTTTTTTTCCATGTAAACCACACAGTAAGCACGGAATTTTCCTAAATCAGCTTCGATTCGGAATATAATTTGTTGCGGCTGTGTCGCGCCAGCTCATGCCCTCCAGACAGCTCGAGTCAGCAGAATGCAGAAGTGGCGGCGATGCGCTCGCTCCTCCGCAGCCTCCCTCGCTTTCCACGACGCTGACACTCATTGATGACTCGAGGAGTCCCAACCGCGTTTTAACGTCAGTCCTAAATTTATGAACAAAATGGTCAGAATATCAGCGAGGCTTGGGCTTCACAATTAATCGATCGATCGATCAATCGAATTATAAACTAAAATGGCATACTGAAAGTGTTTGGGGACAAAGCCAGAATTCAGTATAATTGAGAGTGCATGGTGGTCAACGAAGCTGAGTCCCAAGAACCTTGAAGCAAAGAGTTGGAAATGGGAAAAATGACACCGAAGCGTCGAGGCTTGTGTCAGTCAATCTGAAACGTAATGAATCCAATCACTGGGTCGGAGCATGTGTCAAAAAACCACCACTGTCACGTGACTCGTGACGTCTGAAGCTTCGAACGTCATCAGTGCGTCACAGCGCGCTTTATTGGTTTGACAGCTTTAGTGCTAAATTAGCAGGTAGCTTATATAAAATACATCAGTCTCATTCAACAATGTTGGGTTGTGAGGAGAGAGAGATTTGGAGAACTTTGGTGACAGATGGCGACTAACAGCGGGAAACAGTGTTCAAAAGTTAAATAGTATAACTGCACAAGGACCTTAGCAGAATACAATGAACACAGACTTCTCTGACCTTTTACTGGTGACATGAGACCGAAACAGCGAGTGCCGCTTCACTTGCGCTCTTGACAGTTTGCCTTGACCTCAGTTAACCACCAGATGTCGCTGTTCAATACTGGGGTTGAGGCGTCAAAACTTCGAATCTTTTTCGGCACAAATAGAAAGAAAGCCTCAAAGCTTCACGAGGCTTCATTTTCCCATTACTAGCAAGAGCTCTAACCGCTGTGCCATCGCTCCGTCTTTAGTTGGTGTTACACACGTCACAGCGTGCTATACCAGTTAACAATAAATAGGAGCAGAATATAAAGTCGGTGACAAACGACTGCCATTTTAAATGAAGACAAAACAAGAGCGCAATCAGCCCGCAAAATGATTATCTGAATGTGCACACGATTTGACTTTCAATCAATGAATCAAATGATAAAGAACAATAATGAAATAAATGTGATAGAAACTGATCAGGGCGCGAACGCGTGAATCAGTCAAACCAAAACGAGCGGGCAATAAAAGCGCTTCAGTCAATCAGCCGATTAAATTATAAAGAAAAGCAATTACGTGAACAAAGTGGATCGTAAAATAATGAGCTGAACGTGATTATGATTCGACTGCTAGTCCATCAATCAAGTCATAATGTCCAACAATGAAATAAATGTGATAGACAGTGACCCGCGAATGAACACGTGAATCAGTCAGCCAAATCCTAAAATGAGAGAACTAAACGAATGAGCAGAGGAGCGGATCGATCAATCAGCCGACTAAACAATACAGTAAAAACAATTAAGTAAATGAGCATAAAATGCAAAAACAATTAGCTGAGTGTGCACACGATTGGGCTGTTAGTCAATTAATCAAATGACAATGTCAAGCAATGAAGCAAATGTAACAGAAAGTGATCAGCGAATGAACACATGAATCAGTCCGTCAAATCACTGAAACAACTAAACGAATGAGCCTAACAACAGAGGAGTCTATCAGCTAATTAAATTGTAAAGTAAAGGAAACAAATAAGTAAACGTGCATAAAGTGCAAAACAATTAGCCGAATTCGCCTTTGATTAGACTGCTGGTCACTTAATGAACGCAAAATAATGAAATCCAGTAAACGCAATTGAAACTGGTCAGCGAGTGAACACGTGACTCAAACAGCCAAACGACACAACTTAACGAACGGGCGACAGCAGCACATCAGCCAATCAGCCGATTCAATTATAAAGAAAAGCAGTTAAGTGAACACAATACATTATAAAAGAATTAGCTGACTATATTACGTGATTGGACTGTTCTGTCACACCAGAATTTATAACTCAAACAAATGTGCATAAGAATCAACCCTTAAATCGATTAATCAAAGGAGCTGTAAAGCAATGAAGTCGATATTGACAGAAAATGAGCAGCGAATGGATGAATCGATTACCTGATCAAATGATCAATCAATGAATGCAATTCTAAAGTCAACTCATTGCGTTTATGAAATGCTTAACTGAATGTGCATATCATTGGACTTTTTATTAATTAATTAAATAATAACGGAAAACGATTAAAAGTGCGTGCATATAGGAATTGACCGTTCAATTGAACATTGAAGTTTACCGCAAAGAAACAATCTCACTATATAAAAGCGGTCGGGATTGTCCTTCCGTCCCGTGATGCGCAGTCGCCTTCTGCGCACGTCCGAAGCCGAATGCGCAGTCGCCTTCTGCGCAGCTACCCGAAAAACTTTACGAGACCGACATCACGGCAGGCGGCGGATTTACGGCCGCGAAAATTCAAAGAGAAAGGCGACTTCGATTAAAGCTCTAGATTTCGACTACAGCTCGAGGCCTAATTACGCATTCATTCAATACACCTATATCAGGTTTGTGGTGCTTATATTTATTACTATTCCACTCGTGCCCGTTTCATCTTACGTTGTCGAAACGGGCTCTTTGTCTAGTAATAAAGTCAAAGTGATAGAAATGAACGGAGGAGTCAAACAAATGAAAGAGCATCAGAGCGGATCAATCTGTCAATGAATTCAATAATAACGTGAAACCACTGAGCAAATGCGCATAGTTTGTAAAAAACGTAAGTGAATGTGTCTGTAAGTAAATCACACTGAATTGAGCGTTGAATGAATGAATGAATGAATGGAGCAAATGATGTAGTGAATGGATGAATGAGCATAAGTGCCGATCAAACAATTACTTCATTAAATTATAAAGTAAAAAGAAAGCAAATGTGCATTGTATACACAATAACAAGCTGAAATGCATGATTGGACTGTTTAATCAACAAATTAAATTATAATGTAAAGCCTTGACGTGGCTAGTGTGTAGCCCCCTGCTCACTTCACTCGTCAACCCCCGGGCGGGCGCTACTCATGGGCCACTTCACGGCTCTGCCGCTCGCGTACGGGGAAGCCGATGTACAATATAAACAGATTGTTATTTTCATGGGAATTGTTACATATGCATAATAAAACTATTTTACATAACCGAGTAATTAACCATATAAACATAGTAAGACGTAAGAAATTGAAAGTAAATTATGTTTCATGTTACGTTAGAGGTATTCGTTGCGTTATACGTTTTCGTTCTGTTTGGCTTTGAAATTAACACACAAATACTTATTAAACGTACGCTTTTACTGTAAAACTTTATTTGGAATTAACTTTTCGTCAATATCGCATTTAATTTTGATTCTGTGTTTGGACTTACATCGTGACAACAAAACGTATAACTGCCCGTGAGTGAATTTTGTTTCTTTCTCTCTAATAAATAAAACGGCTTTTTCCGAATTTGAACGGGAAGACGTTGAAAGGGAAGAATTTAAAAAAAAAAAAAAAAAAGAAGCTGTTTGATGAAAGTAATGCAAGATATATATATATTTTTTTTGTTAATTATAATAGCCAAAGCTGTTCTCACGGGAAACTGTAAACGTTTTAATACTAATGATCTCCTTTGGTGTGTAATGTTATCCCATGAAGATGTACTCCATTACCTTTCTTGTCGCCTTTTAAAATTTTACATGTCAGAATCCATCCATCCATTTTCTAACCCGCTGAATCCGAACACAGGGTCACGGGGGTCTGCTGGAGCCAATCCCAGCCAACACAGGGCACAAGGCAGGAACCAATCCTGGGCAGGGTGCCAACCCACCGCAGGACACATGTCAGAATTGATCAATCAATTTTTAATACAACTAATCTTGTCCTACTGCATAGCCCATCACTCAGACATAAATTACAACACAATAACATTACGATACGTCCTTCTTTCAACAGAAATTCAGCCGGTGGAAGACCAGACAGTGTTAACAGTTGTAGATATTCTTCGTGATATTGTAAGTTGATGTTTTCATCTTCCTCACCGTCACCACCAACTGTTTCAGCAGAGTCTATTGATACGCATTTAACCAATTTGCCATAACCGATCGACAATTTTCACGTTAATTCGTTTGACTTCCTCGTTTTTCCGTGTACTCATTTCTTCTGTTGATAACCAATCGGGATCAAATTCTTCAATAAGATTTGAACGTAATGTGTCTTTTATTGGGAACTTAAAGTGAAGGAAATTGAAAATTAATAAGAGCTGAGAGTGCAGGAGGTGTGTCTGACAAAAGCATTCCCACCAATGAGAGGTGAGAGGACTGTGGGCGTGGTTTGAGAGGAGGGCGGGACTTGAACAAATCCATCTATCCATTTTCCAACCCGCTGAATCCAAACACAGGGTCACGGGGGTCTGCTGGAGCCAATCCCAGCCAACACAGGGCACAAGGCAGGAACCAATCCCGGGCAGGGTGCCAACCCACCACAGCTTGAACAAATCTCTTGGCCAAAGTCTCATCTCAAAATTTTCTTTTATAATAGAGGGACATGTACTGCAAAACAGTAAAGTATAAATGATCAGAAAGGAGCAATGAGTCCACTGATAAAATGATACCAGATATTGAAAGTGCTCAAGAGAGGATCAGTGTATCAATTAAATCATGAAGAAAGCTGCTGTATATACTCGGGTCTTGAAAACCGAAAAATTGTTCATAAAATCAGACCCCGACTTATACGTCCGTTCAAAAATACGACACTTAAATTTTATTTTTAATGTAAATCTTCCTGCCTCCTCCAATCTCGCACCAGTTTCTCATTGAATTTTGTTGTAGCAGCGCAGTTACCAATTTCTTTCGCCAATTCAATGACTTTTAACGTGAAACCAGCTTCATATTTTCTTCTGATCGAACGCTCCATCGTAGATAAGGGATGCTCTTACGATAAAGGTGTAGGAGGGTGTGAGACACGAAAAACACAAATCAGTGTCTTAGAGTCACTTCCGAATAGTTCGGGTATTAATGACCGTGTGGGCACAATAGAGAGCGAGACACAGAGAGAGGTTAGCAGCACACGCTGACGTCACACCCACATAGAAATAAAAGCCCGTGTGCCCCGTGGTGACTCTCTCAGATGGGCGTTAGCATTAGTGATGGGTCGTTCTTGAACGATTCGTTCATTTTGAAAGAATCTTTAATGTGACTCGGGAAGAACGAGTCGTCTCGTGGGAGTGATTCGTTCAGTCGCACATGCGCATTTGCGCAACTTTCTATAGTTTTTTCGAGTCTTCGGGTTTTTCGAATCGTTCGTTCATCACGTGACAGCCCCATAAGCTTAACCAACTCAGTCTGAGCCGGAAAGAGAATTGATTAGTTCATCTCTCGAGTCTTCGGGTTCGAGTCGTTCGTTCATCACGTGACAGCCCCATAAGCTTAACCTAAGCAGTCTGAGCCGGAAAGAGAATTGATTAGTTCATCTCTCGAGTCTTTCGAGTCGTTCGTTCTTTTGTCACGTGACCACTTACCGGCTCAGTAGTAGCGAATCATAGACTAAAGACCCAGGTAAACAATGAATTAATATTTTCTGTTTCTTATAGCATTATAGTTTTGTCTTGTTTGTAGTGTGATCAACATTTGTGTAAACAGTAGATGTGTTAGGGAGGTAACGGGTAACATTTTAATTATATTTTGCTAAAATACACGAAATGACTCGAAAAAAGATTCATTCATTTTGCTGAATGAGACTCAAAGGTCCGAGTCGGTAAAATGATCCCATCACTAGTTAGCATATCGTAATCTCTCGGACCAATAGCGTGAGTATTCCGCATTCGACTTATATGACCGACATTATAAAATACCAGAAATTAAAAGGTAAAATCAAGTCCCGACTTATCCGCGAGTATATACGGTAAAATAATAAACGGAAAGTGCAGATCATTGAACTGTTTAGTGATGGAAAACAATTAGTGGAATGTGAGAGAAAGTGAATGAATGAAACAGTCACATCACAAAAGGACCCAATGAATGAGTGAATGAGCATAAGAGCTGATCAAAGAGTTAATCATTGAAATGATAAAAATATTAATTATCTGAATTAATTAATTAGCAAGACTGGACTGTTCAGAGCATTCAGTGAACGTGAACAGGAATTGAGCACTGCATTGAATAATCCCATTTACTGTTAAACAAGAATACGCCAGGACTGGAGTGAATGAACTGATGAAATCATAAAAGGATACAATGAGATGAATTACAGTGAGTATTAATCAATCCATCGGTTAATTCAATTATGTAATAAAGTAATAAAGTGAATGTGCTGCGCGGCGTGTGCCCGTGATTGGGCTGTGCAGTCAAGTCAGCAAATCCTCGTGTAGAGCCATTAAATGCGCACAGGGTTTGAACGTTAAATTAATTCATCATTTTTTTTGTAAATGAATGAAGTGACTTTGATAGAAATTGATCTGTTAGCGAAAGAGTCGATCAATTGATCAAATCAAAACAGAAATACAATAACATTTAAGATCAGCTAATTACATTATAAAGTAAATGTGTGTAAATAATGACCAGATTGGACTGTTTAGCCAATTAATGAAGTCTTAATGTAAGACAATAATGTGAATATGCACAAGAATTGACCGATAAATGAATTAATCAAAAATGACGTAAAACAATCGAGGGAATGCAACAGATCACAGATAACAAAGGAATAAATAATGTATTAATGAGGGGGTGGCACAGTGGGTAGCGCTGCTGCCTCGCAGTTAGGAGCCCCGGGTTTGCTTCCCGGGTCCTCCCTGCATGGAGTTTGCATGTCTGCGTGGGTTTCCTCCCACAGTCCACATTGGCGGTCCTAAAATTGTCCCTAGTGTGTGCTTGGTGTGTGTGTGTGTGTGTGTACGGCGGGGGGGCTGGCGACCTGCCCGGGGTTTGTTTCCTGCCTTGCCCCCTGTGTTGGCTGGGATTGGCCGATCAAATCATAATACATTTTAATGTATTTAATTTTAAGATGAGCGGCCAATGAATGAAGGGTAGAATGTAAAATACTGAGCAGTGATTGGACCGTTTAGTTAATGAATTCAATGTTCATAAGTAAATGTGATAGGAAACGAGCAACGAATGAATCAAATGATCAAATCATAAAACAATTCAATTAAAACAAAGAGCCAACCTCACTATTTCAGAGAATGTGCTTGGAGTGTAACACCCTCAGCTGGATTTACACCGTTTAGTCCGATAACCCAATCAAAATGTAAAATAATCAAAGAGATCAAACACAGGAATTGATCATTCCATTGATTGATCAAATAGAAGGTAAAAGAATTATGTAAACGTGCTAGAAGTGGATCAGTTAATCAATGGATAAACCAATCAAATCATAAATTCACACAATGAAATGAATGAGCATGAGAGCTGATCAGTTGATCAATATGCTGAAATCAAAGTTAAAATAAAGCAATTAGGTGGGCACAATGAGCGGAACTGTACGTCTGACTGGACACAAATCACAAAACAATTAAAGAAATGCGCACAGGGAATGGACCAATCAAGTGATTGCTAAAATATAATTTTAAACAATGGGGTCAATCCATTTTAAACCGATCATTTGATGAATACATCAGTTAAATCATAAAATGATACAATTGAGCATTGAGAGTTGATCGGTCCATTAGCTAATTAAAACTCAGCAGAGGAGGATTAAGTGATTGGCGCAGTCGGCAAACAAATTGGGTGAACACAAACCCAAGAGCTGAACGAGTAGAAGAGTCAATCAGTCAATTAATCCATCAATCATTCCATCCACCCATCAATCAATCAAACATTCAATCAATCAATCAATCACTCAGTCACTCACATCCCAATGTGATTGGCTCCACATCAGTGAGTGAGTGAGTGAGTGAGTGGACAGTGGTGACAAAGATACAATTTATATAATCGAAATCTCAGAACACCCTCAAGTTTGTACACCTGGGCAGTGCCAGTTTTGTCATAAAAATTCTGGTGGGGCCACACGGGAGGGAAAGGCGATCAGAAGGGGTGGAGCTGAAAAAAAAAAGTGATGCTATGAGAAGGGGCGGAGTCTGTGAGAGGGAGCGGCTGTCACAAGGGGCGGAGCCTGACAAAGACATAAAGAAAGAGATGCTGTCAGAAGGGGCGGGGTTTATGAGAGAAGCCGGCTGTCAGAATGGGCTGAGCCTGAGAAAGAGAGGTGGAGTCAGAGTGAGAGAGAGAGAGAAATGAAGTCAGCAGGGCCAGAGTGTATGAGAGAAACAGGCTGTGAGAAGGGGTGGAACCTGAGGGAGAAAAAGAGGCTGTCTCAAGGGGTGGAGCCAGAGAGAGAGACATACTTTCAGAAGGGGTGGAGTGTATGAGAGGGTGTGAGAGAGAGAGAGGGTGTTAGAAGGGGAGGAGTCAAAGTGAGAAAGAAAGGCAATCACAAGGGGTGGAGTCTGTGAGAGAGGCTGTCAGAAGGGGTGGAGTCTTTGAGGGTGAGACACAGAGGTAGAGATGCAGAGCCTGAGAGAGAGAGAAAGATGGAAGGTGGGAAGCCAATCCTGAGAAGATGTGTAAAAGAGTTGTGTGTGTGTGTTTGTCTGAGATGATGAAGCACTTAAGGAACAGCATGTGATTTTCTTGTGCCATTTTTCCTGTGCTGTTTGTGGGCTTATCCTAACACCCTCCCCATACCACCCACCCCACCCTCAGTTCACATCACATTTCTTATAAACATCCAGCCATCCACTTTATAACCTGCTTTTGGGTCATGTGACACTGTCCTTACAAACCTTTGGGTATCCAGGTAATTTGTGTGGGAGGCAATGGTGATGTTTAATCGGGTCTCAGAATGCCCTCCAGTTTACATACTCAGTGCCATTTGTGTCATGAAAATTCTGAGAAGGAGCTGCTGGTAGAAGGGGTGGAGGTGGAGACTCAGAAAAGGGGTGGGGCCTGAGAGAGAAAGAGATGATGTCAGAAAAGGCGGAGTCTGCATGAGTGAGAGACTGACAGGAGGTGTGGAGCCATAGTGAGAAGCCGTGGTGTGTGTGTGTGCACGTGTGTTTATGTATGCGTGTGTGTGTGTCTGTGTATCCGCGTGTGTGTGAGTGTGTTTGTGTGCATGTGTGTGAGTGTGCGCGTGAGTGTGTCCACATGCGTGTGTGTGCGTGTGAGTGTGTGCGTGTGTGTGTGTGTCTGTGTGAGTGTGTGTGTGTATGTGTGTGTGCGTGTGAGATGATGAAGCCTGTCAAGCACAGCACTTAGCAGACCTGCTCCTCTGCCTAAACCCACTGACCTCAGCACATGGCCGCTGGAGATCTTGAGAAGATTCATGGGTTTGATTAGTTGATTCGAGGAGTTGGGCAAAGTGAGTGCAGACGGTGGAGCCCCTGACCCCCAAGTGAGCTCTACGAGGGGCAGCTGATGGTGTGAATGTGCAGAGGACAAGGCAGGAAACAACTCGTTCGAGCCTGTCATGATTTCGGGATTCTTCTGGGGATTGATGGCAGCGGGGAGTAGTGCTGAAGTGATGAAACAACAGCTTGACTGGCCTGCACAGTTGTCACTAATTGTCACTAGCGTCCTTGTCACTGAGATCACCACCGATGTCCTTCTCTTCTCTTTTGATGATTATTATATAAATGTAATGAATTATTATTATTATAACTGAACCTTCCCCAAGACCCTTCAGATGCCACATTTCCATCCACTTTCCTTTCCTTGCGCCCGCTGTAGCCACTCGTCCCCATTTCTGCTTGCGCTCCTCATTTTTTCCTAAGGCTAGCTATGATATTTTTTTTGCAGGCTCATTTAGTTTTGTTCCATTCTGCAATAAACTTTTCTCTTGCAACAGACAGAGCAAGAACATGTGAACTCCATACAGACTCCATTTGAGCATCACGTTCAGGGTGACCCTAGGGACACTAATTGCTGTGCCACTGGGCTGCCCTTTCTGAAGCAGGAGATACGAATACGAAATCTTTGAAATGACTTGAATTGATTTTTAGGGAGAATTATAAGGGAGAAGCTGAAGGTGGAAAAGACAAAGAAATGGTGTAGCTTACAGGCCTCTGGCTGTAGATGGCAAAATCAATGATGGCCGGCCGGATTATCATCTCAGCAAATGGATACCAAGACGTGAAAGTAATGGGGACTTCAATTATCCGTCCATAAGCATGTAAGCGTTATAAATAATGCAACGCGCAGAGACGCACCGCACAGTTGTTGGCTTTTGTTATTTTTATACCCGGATGGTTTACATCCAGGAGTGACACCAACACCAGGCAGCCAATTCTGAAAATCTGCCCTCTTCTGTTGGGCCAAATTGACAAATGTGAGGAGAAAACGCGGGCGGCTTGTTCGAGACCACCTGAAAGTGTTCAAAATTAGGAGAAACTTTGGCTCTTTGTTTAATCATTCAAATTAAAAGTGTGAATGGACTAACTGGTTGAAGAGGCTGGTGGCAATGATACAAGAATTTAAGGTCATGCGAGGAGTGTCCTGGCTTCAAGTCCCTCACCCGGTCCTGGTCAGTGTGGGCTTTGCATGTTCTCCCGGTTTCTGCTTTGGGTTTTCCTTCCAAAATCCCAGAAGACCTGCAAGGTAACTGAAATATCAATTCCAGGATGACCAAAGGCAGTGTGATGAACTGCAGACCCACCAGTCATCTGCCAGGACTCTGAGCCAGCAGGCTGACCCCATCTCAGGCATGAAGGGTGGTCCTGTCCAGCTGTTAAATCACAGTCCACCAGGATGAAGGGGATGTTTTTCCTTCCAGCAGCTGGGTTGTGGTTGTCCATACTGGAACGTGAATCTGAACCCCTGGATTCCCAGTCTGTGAGGTAACGCCACTGCACACTTGGTCTGTACCCACTTATTTCAGATTCTGTGCCTGATGCGACACCCACCATTAGCCACTGTGCCACCCTGCCACTGTCACTTCATTCGCCATCCATTTAACAAATTCATACTTGTGGGCAACCCAGCAGCCTTAGCCATAAATCACGGATGCCATTCCATGTCAGGCCGCCCTCACACACACAGATTGAGCCACTTACTGTAACTTGACCTGCTGCCCCTGGCACACGGGTAGAACATGCAAATTCCATGCAGCATACCGACCAGCAGGGAATCTGAACCTAGAAATCAGGACCTGCAAGGCAGCAAAAGTGCCCACTTTGCCATCT
Organism: Erpetoichthys calabaricus; assembly: GCF_900747795.2. Lineage (NCBI taxonomy): Eukaryota > Metazoa > Chordata > Cladistia > Polypteriformes > Polypteridae > Erpetoichthys > Erpetoichthys calabaricus. The sequence continues at coordinate 193,320,924 of NC_041401.2, read as the reverse complement.
TTATTCCATTCTTTTTCTATCAATACTGTAGGTGTACCCACTTTGTCACATTCCTTGTCTCTGGGAATCAGGCAACTCCATCAGCCGCTGTGCCAAAACACCCCTGGCATGGCTGACTCCATACAAATAGTGGCCAGCTTTACCTGTAAACCTGAAACTCTGCCCACTTTGCCATCATCTTGTATTCTTCCACCATTCATGGAACCAGAGTACGAGGTGATGCCATTAGCCACTGTGTCACCATGCCACTGTCACTTCATTTGCCATCCTTTTAACAAATTCATACTTGTGGGCAACCCAGCAGCCTTAGCCATAAATCACGAATGCCATTCCATGCCAGGCCACCCTCACACACACAGATTGAGCCACTTACTGTAACTTCACCTGCTGCCGCTGGCACACGGGTAGAACATGCAAATTCCATGCAGCATACCAACCAGCAGGGAATCTGAACTTAGAAATCAGGACCTGCAAGGCAGCAAAAGTGCCCACTTTGCCATCGTTATTCCATTCTTCCTATATCAATACTGTAGGTGTACCCACTTTGTCACATTCCTTGTCTCTGGGAATCAGGCAACTCCATCAGCCACTGTGCCAAAACACCCCTGGCATGGCTGACTCCATACAAATAGTGGCCAGCTTTACCTGTAAACCTGAAACTCTGCCCACTTTGCCATCATCTTGTATTCTTCCACCATTCATGGAACCAGAGTACGAGGTGATGCCATTAGCCACTGTGTCACCATGCCACGGTCACATTGTTCTTTTGTGAGCGTGTTTATCAGCAGCAATGCCAACAAATTAGGAACCAACCCAGGAAGGGATGCCAGTCCAGCGCAGAGCTAAGCCACACGCTAATTAATAAGCACCTGAAGAACCAGACGTGTGGACGTGGTGAGAGCCTGCGACCCCTCACTGACTGGCACCTCCCGACTCTGGAGCTGTGAGCCCCCATGCTGCCCCCCAGTTTATTATTTTTTTACACAATTGCTACTTTTATCTCCTTAAAGGTCATTCAGTGCTGCGCTCCCTTTGATTCCCAGAGCCGGCGTTTTATTTAGAAGGGAATATCTGCTACAAGCAGAAGGTTACATCAGATGGAGAAGGTGCGATACGCCTGTCCTGAATAATGGCGGGTGGGCATGAAGTGCATTTGAAATAATTTTACATACAAAGAACTTTTTTTTTTATTTTCCAATTACCAGCAGGGCTCTGGCTCTTTTCACACCATCACATACACATCTAAATGCAAATTTTCTGTACGGGCAGAGAAAGCCTGTTCTTCCTTCCTTTTCGACGCCATCTGTTCTTCCATTGTCCCGTACCTTCCGGCTGAAGCGGTGAGCAGGTCCCTCGAGGCCGCGGCCAAGATAAAAACGTCCATCGACGATCGGGTGGATTGGCTGGAAATTGCATTCACACCGCATCTCAAAGAACTGAAGGTGAAACGCGGGCTGTGATGTTCAGAAGGTGACGCAGGGCTTCAGAGTCCAGGGTTCAAATTCAAACCCGGACGCCGTCTGGAGGGTCTGCAGCCCGGCAGCTGAAATGAAAGGACTTGAAACTGGCAGCTTGAGCGGCCCCACTGACATATCTCAACTGGAGTCGGGGTGGGGGCTCAGCAGTTAGTGTTGCTGCTGCACAGCTACAGAGTCCTGGGTTCAGATGTGCTACTGGGATGAATATCTGACATCTATTTTAAAAACACAAAATGATTAACAATAAATCATTAGAGGACGTGGCAGGAAAAAGATAATTAGAGTGATTGAGGAAAAACGGATATAATGAGGTGTCCCACACGTGTGTTTAGGAGACAGCTAAAGGGCTTAAATACAGGCAATTCCATGCCAGGCCAGGGGGTGGCAGAGTGTACTAATTTTCCCTCTCGATCTTTTGCAGACCATTCTAGGGAAATCCTGCCCGGCTCTGGGGCAGCCAATGACGTCCCTTCCGGTTCCGGGGCTGATGACGTCACTTCCTTAGCTGGCCTTTAACTCTTTCAGGGCTGATGTCAACTTTTGTCAAAATTCAGGAGTAGAGGATGGTAATCAGCTATAAACTGCAACAAAACTCACCCTTCCATTTTAATTTGACTCTCTTTGCTAGAAATAACAGTTACTTAGCTTTGTTGATTTAACCTCGAGACCCTACAAGTGCATGAGTAGCGAAAAGCAAGCAACTTATAAAATGGCACCGACATCTGGTGAAAGACCAAAGAAAATGTGCCAAGCAAAATACTCCATGGATGCTTTACGTAATTTCGTTGAATACGATTCTGACTTGTCAGACTCCAAGTTTGATTTACGTGATCTGGAGATGGATGTCAGAAATAAAAGTGAGGTACCAGCATCTTCTGATCGGTCCTCAGCTGATCGTGGCACTGAACACTTTCGTGTAGCTGATGCGCCTACAGCAGTGTTTGCCTGTAAGGACCACCACTTATGATGACAAGTGGTACAAACCATATTGTGTCACACTGCATCTGCCACCACCACCCACCCACCTGCTGTGCGAAGACAGCCAGGCTGCTGGCCCAACGTGCATTCCTGCTGACCATCGAGGTGCCCCCATGCAGCCAATGCTGCCAGAGATGCCGAACATGCGCCAACAGCAGCCATAGCACATAGCAACAGACGTTGTATGTTGACTTATGTGTGAAACCATAGCTTTGTGTGCTTTTCAGAAAACAAGAGTTTTTTGGAAAAAATATTCAGCCCTCAAAGAGTTAAAAGCCGCCATACTGCCTGAAGAAGTCAGTTCTGTTTTGGACTCTGTTGAATGAACATGTCTATCGTAATAGATCAGTTTTGCAGCCGTAATCGATTAAATGGGTGGCTGCCCCAAACCTTCCTGATGTCTTATGGTCGTTTTTGTGACAGAGGATATTAGAAATACATTTGATCCAGTAGGCTTAAGAGTCAAGACGGAGGTAAAGAATTTAGGGGTAACTATTGACTCTGACCTGAATTTTAAATCACATATTAATCAGATTACTAGGACTTCATTTTTTCACTTAAGAAATATAACAAATGTTAGACGTATTATGACACTGTAAGATGCTGAGAAATGAGTTCACGCTTTCGTTTTCAGTCGACTAGATTACTGTAACGCACTCCTCTCAGGACTACCCAAAAAAAGACATCAATCGATTACAACGAGTGCAGAATGGAGCTGCTAGAATCTTAACTAGGAAAAGAAAATCCGAGCACATCACCCCAGTCTGAGCATCACTACACTGGCTACCGGTGCCATTTAGAATTGACTTTCAAATCCTGCTGATGGTTTACAAAGCCTTCAATAATCTGCTCCACCTTATATCTCAGAATGTCTGACACCTTACACTCCCAATCGTAACCTTAGACCTTCAAATGAAGGTCTCCTTAGGATTCCCAGAGCTAAACTTGAAAGAAGTGGTGAGGCGGGCGGCCTTCTGCTGTTAGGCACCTCAAATCTGGAATAGCTGACCGATAGAAATTCACCAGGCTGATACAGCGGAGCACATTCAGAAACTGCTAACAACCCCATTATTGTAACGTGGCTTTCTCATGACTTCATTTTAATGTAACCCTTGTCACACACGTGCGATTGGGAGGCAGCCAGAAAGCCCAAAGGTGAGTGAAATCATCGCGAGATGAAGGATTGTCACGTGGTACTTACCTGCACCTTTACTCCCACCAGGAAAACCGAAGAAAGATAATAGCTGCAATTTCCAGTTTTCAAAATGGCTGCCATAACATCACTTCCGGCGACTCCATTTTTTCATCACTTCTGCCTGTCACCATGGACATCACTTCCGGTTCCTGCCAACCAGTTCCTGTTACCATAATGCATTGCTCTTTAAAAACGCCATCTTGTCATATCCATTTTGTCATTTGTTACTGTATTCCAATGCTTCTGATCAACTTTTGCTTCCATTTGTCTGCAGGACAATATACGGGAACGACCTTCTAAATACGTTTTTTTAACATTATTAGAGCCCTCTAGACATGAAATAACACCCTTTAGTCACCATTACACTCGTATTACCCAATATATTAGACAAAATATGAGAAAATAAGACATATTAGACGTTACAAATATATTATTATTGTACTGTACATGGGCGGCACGGTGGCGCAGTGGGTAGCGCTGCTGCCTCGCAGTTGGGATATCTGGGGACCTGGGTTCGCTTCCCTGGTCCTCCCTGCGTGGAGTTTGCATGTTCTCCCCGTGTCTGCGTGGGTTTCCTCCGGGCGCTCCGGTTTCCTCCCACAGTCCAAAGACATGCAGGTTAGGTGGATTGGCGATTCTAAATTGGCCCTAGTGTGTGCTTGGTGTGTGGGTGTGTTTGTGTGCTTCCTGCGGTGGGTTGGCACCCTGCCCGGGATTGTTTCCTGCCTTGTGCCCTGTGTTGGCTGGGATTGGCTCCAGCAGACCCCCGTGACCCTGTGTTCGGATTCAGCGGGTTGGAAAATGGATGGATGGATGGATGTACTGTACATTTAATTACACACACACACAGTTCTTACACACAACCACTAACCTATGTCGGCACGACCTCAGTAGGAGAGTCTTCAGGTGGTGCAGTATCTTCAGCGTCGTTGTCTTCTTCTGCTGAAGGAGTGCTAGGAGTAGGCAGTGGGTGTCTGGGTGCGCGGCTGAAGAACATCTTGATAGGCAGTTGCTGGCGCTGTCTTTTCATATGCGTGAGGAGGCTTTTGTAGGGTACTGCCATCTTTGATCATATCCAAGAGCTTCACCTTCTCCTGGATGGTAAGCATCTTCCTCCAGTGCTTAGTTTAATTGTCAGAAGGCGTAGAAAAAGCAGCACGTTTAGGAGCCATCGTGGGGCTTAGATAAAAGTTCTCAGAAAGCGCATGCGTAGTGACGTAAGCGGGTATGAGAAAAAATCACGATAGAGTGAAGCCACGAAAGTTGAAGTGTGATATAGCGAGGGATCACTGTACTCTGAGTGTCTCTCTCTACTAGCGCCGGGAGGAAAAGTAAAAGGGAAACCGTTTGGCCGATGTCCTCGCCACGCTTCTGTAATAGCTGATAAGTGAGTGATTGTCTCTTCGGAGGTTTTGTTTTACCGACATGCTGGCCTCGCTTGCGTATCCTCGGAGGTCGAGCCCTTAGCCCTTTCGGGCCGGACAGACAAACACACTTCCACGTGTAGACGTTTATATATAAGAAAAGAGGATTTTGAAATCAGCCCTAAACTTAACTGGGAGCCAGTGTAGGGACTTGAGGGCAGGGGTTATGTGTTTGCACTTTGTAGTTCTTGTAATAATCCTTGCAGGCAGCATCTCGAATGAACTGAAAGCTGCATAAAGAACGATTTGAGTAGTCTAATAGTGCCATACATGTCACACAAAGTGAACGTATTGTCACGCTGTGCCACCACCAAGGCTAGAGGATTAAAAGAGATCTCAACACCGAAACCGCAAACACGAGGGCACATTCATACGTGTCCTGTTCTTCTTTGATGTGCAAAGTGGTCAATCAGATCATACATCGATAAGGTTGTAGCGGACTAAAACCCATCTAAGATTCATAGGGTCAAAATGACGATGATTTATTCATTTTTTAGCTGGGGATCCCAGGAACGCACCCAGCCTTGGCCTGACTCACACACACAGGGGTATGGGACCCGGCCACCCGTCACAATAGGCAAATTCCAACAATCCCACCCCAGTTCCCCCTACGGCGATTATACAATAAACACGAGCTCAACAATAACAAACCACTAACAAAAACCACACACGATGAAGTCCATGAAAATGGCAACTGATGAAATGAAATGATGACAGTAGACAGACAGTCTGGAGATGAGCTTTCTGTACGTGAATGTAAAGGTCAGTCCTACCGGGATTTCTCGATGAGATGATGGCGTGTAGTGGGGTCAGGAGCGCGTCTTTCTCAGACAGTCCTCATGCATCAGAAAGACACCCGACAGTCCATACACTCAAACCAGACCCAACCAATAATCCAGCAGTAGCACCGCTTCATGATGAAGATGATGATGATGATGATGATGGTGACGATGAGTCCAAATAGTGAGATATAAGTTTGCACAACTTTTAATTTGCACCAGAAAAAAATGAGAAGTCAAGCAAAACGACACCATTTATAGACCTTTGAGGCAACTGAGGCCCCTTCTTCAGTCAGCCGGGCCCTTCCAACCTGCCCAAAGAGGGGGGGTCTCAGCTGCCTTGAAGGCCTGCATATTGTAATCTGATCAGTTAGCCAATAAAAGGTGTCGTTTTGCTTGACCTTTAATTGCATCCATAACAGCTAACACGGTACAACGCCCTTAAAAAAAAGAAAAAGAAAATCAAGCCATGGGTCTCCTGAAAGGGCTCAGCTGTCGAGGCTAAAGGTGGACACCTGAGTTTGCACCCCTGGGCTCGACCCTCCATGCCACCAGGTGCCATCAACTCTAAAAGTGAATCATCAGTGGCATGTGTGTGGGACAGCGTAGTAGTGGCAGGATGGTTAGTTCGGTGGACGCGGGTTCAGCTCCGACCCAGTCGATGTCTGTGTGGCGTGTGCCCGTGTGCTTTTTTGTTGCTTTTTGCCAGGGTTTTGTGTTTGCCTTCCCTTACATCACACTGGCTGGTCAATTCCAAAATGGACCTCTGTGGGTTTGTCCAATGAGCAGTTGCCCAGTGGGGGCCTGGGTGGTCTCGTGGCTTCAGAACCCCTGCAGATTTTTTTTTTGTCCTCCCGGCCATCAGACCTGACTTTATTCTTTGCTACTTAGTGTTGCCTAATCTTATTTTAATTTTTTTTATAAACTTTTCTTTCTTCATCTTGTGAAGCACTTTGAGCTCCGTCATTTGTATGAAAATGTGCTGCAGAAATAAATCTTGCTGTTGTTGTTGGAGTCCCGAATGAGGGGCACGACCTGCATTGTGAGGGAGCGTCAGTTACGCCACTACGGCCATGTGGCACGATTACCCGAGGGTGATCCGGACTCACTGGACCCTCATTGTTGAGGACCCGAGTGGCTGGACCAGGCCAAGGGGATGCCCACGTAACACCTGGTAGATAGATGGTCATTTCCAGAGGGTGGGGGGCTGCCAACTAGGATCCCAAGCTGTTTCATCGCTATACCAGTGCAGGCTCCCCAACCTGACCTGACCTGACCTAGACTGGCATCCCATCCAGGGTTCGTTCCTGATGTTCCTAAAGATCGCCTGTAATATTAAGAGCAGCTTCAGAAAGTCACGCCGAGGTGAATCCCCCCACCCTCGCTGTTGGTAAGTCCCATGATTAACAGCAGGGGTCGACTCCGAAGTTAAGGGGGTCCGCTTTGAGCCGTGACACCGGTGGGACGGACTCTCCTGCTCCTTTTCGATCTCTCACCTCATTCCTACATGCCGTACTCCCACCTTTTTTTTGCGCCCGAGCCTTTTATGAATGTGCTTCTGCCTGATGTCCCATCCTATTTAAGCCATAATTGAATAGAAGTGAATGCAGGCCTGTGCTCATGTAGTATTTCATTCACATTTGTTCCTGTCACTTAGCGCTCGGCCAAAAAGAAATCACAGTTAAGGTTCAGTGCCGGCAAATAAAAGGAAAATAAACGCTCCGGTTCCTAGAAGTCGCCGGGCGCGCCATCACGTAGGAGGCCGTATGTTTCTGTCTGGCCTTCCCGCCGTGTGCCGACTGTCGCAGAACATCGAGCTGCGGGCATTCATTTCCAGCGGGCCGAATGTGACGGCGGATATGAACTCAATAATAATAAGTCGCTGCCCAATTAATTTAAAGGACGACCTTGTTTGTATTCGCTGTGACGCCTGCCCACCCCTCTTTTAAAGGGAGTCTTGTCCTCCTGCCACGCTAACAATGATGGATGGCGGCCATCGGCGGCCCTCTTTTACTTAACGCAGGCAGATATTACTCTTATTTTAATAAACAGGCCTGTAAGGTCACAGACGGCGTGCAGTTCCTGAAACAGAACAATTCGATTTCTCCCGATCCCACACTGCATTTTCTTGTCATGCCGGTGATGGATGGCCTGTAAACGTCCCCTTTGCAGGAATTCTCTTCTGAGCTACTGGGCCTTCACTTATCTTCTCAGGTCTGAAAATCAGGGCTCTCATGAAAATGATTTATCTGTCCCAAATGCCTCTCCTTCATGATTGCTATTGCACCTAATAGCGACAAGCTTCTCCAAAGCAGCCTCGCTATGAATAATTATAGAAATAAACGAACGGCCCATTTAACACACGGCGTCGGTACGAGCAACGGTGGGAGATGGAGGAGCGGAATCGGCACTCATGACAACTCTGCTGGTAGTTGGCCTTTACAGGAGCTGTTGGTTATTCTGTGAGTGAAAATGATGTCTCCTTCCACTGCCGCTGCCTTGACCCTTTATTATTGATAGAGAAACACGTGGACCTCCAGCCGCAGGCATTTCCATGTCTTTGTCGTTCTGGCATTTTGTATCCTGTTCTTGTTGCTCAACAGATGGCACCACTCTTCTTCTTCTTCTTCTTCTTCTTCTTCCGTATTGTGGTGTTCCTCCATTGTATCATCAGCTCCTACAATTTGCCTGACGCTTAGCAGATGTCACTAGTCTTCTTTTTGTTTCCATCATGTACTTTCGTTTGTTCATCACTTTGCTGTAAGAAATCCATTTGTGTAGGCCACTTTATCAAGTTTGCCACCACCTCATCTTTTTTGTAATTACCAGAACATATCACGTCTTACTCCTTCAATCAAGACCCTGATCAAGGCTCTAGCCCCAGCATTTTATCACCTTTGTCTTTCTAGCATTCTGTATCCTGCTCTTGTTGCTCAGCAGATGGAACTTCTCTTCTACTTCTTCCGTATTGTGGTGTTCCTCCATCACATCTTCGGCTCCTGCAATTTGCCTGACGCTCAGCAGATGTCACTGGTCCTCTTTTTGTTTCCATCATGTCATTTCGTTTGTTTATCACTTTGCTGTAAGAAATCCATTTGTGCAGGTCACTTTATCAAGTTTGCCACCACCTCAGCTTTTTTGTAATTACCAGAACATATCACGTCTTACTCCTTCAATCAAGACACCGATCAAGGCTCTAGCCCCAGCATTTTATCGCCTTTGTCTTTCTAGCATTCTGTATCCTGCTCTTGTTGCTCAGCAGATGGAACTTCTCTTCTTCTTCTCCTTCTTCTTCTTCTTCTTCTTCCGTATTGTGGTGTTCCTCCATCACATTATCGGCTCCTGCAATTTGCCTGACACTCAGCAGATGTCACTGGTCTTCTTTTTGTTTTCATCATGTCATTTTGTTTATCACTTTTTACATAAGAAACCCATTTGTACAGGTCAGTTTATCAAGTTATCACCACCTTAATGTTGTTGTAATTATCAGAACATATCACGTCTTACTCCTTCAATCAACGCCCAGATCGAGGCTCTAGCCCCATCATTTTATTGTCTTTGTCATTCTTGCGTTCTGTGTCCTGCACTTGATGCTCAGCAGATGTCGTTTGTCTTTTTCTTCTTATTATGGTGCTCTTTGTCACATCATCATCTCTGCGATTTGCCTGACACTCAGCAAATGTCACTTGTCTTCTTTTTGTTTCCGTCATATCATTTCATTTGCCTATCACTCCCATGTAAGAAACCCATTTGCGCAGGTCAGTTTGCCAAGTCTGCCACCACTTCAAATATTTTTGAATTGCCAGAATGTATCAGGTCATTAGACTTTGATCCCGACTAAGATCAAAGTTGTAATCCCTGCACTTCTTGTCCTTAATGTTCTTGCATTCTGGATCCCATACATCACACTCAGTGGATGGTGCTGCTCTTCTTTTTTTCTATTAGGATGTTCTTTGTCACATCATCAGCTTCTGCAATTTGCTTGACACTCAGCAGATGTCGCTGGTCTTTTTGTTTCCGTCACATTCTGTGGACCAGAGAAACACCTGACAAGAAGATCTAAAAACTCTGAAACGGCAGACTTTGTGAACACCAACACTCGGGTCCTTCTCCACACGTTTGGCCATCACTGTAGTGTTTTGGTGGAGGTGTCTTATAGTTTGTGGTGCACTCTTTTTGTTTTTCTTGTATTTACACGTTTTTTGTTTTATTTGTTTGATTTTTTGTGGATTCGCCGGATTTTCTTGTGTGTATTTTTTTTCCTGATTGTTTTCTTTCTTTATGAAGACTGCAGTTTTGTGTATTTTGTGCATTTTTGTCTTTATTGTTCATTTTTGGACTGTCAGTTTCACTGTAAATATAATTCACTATTTTTGATTGGGACTTTATTTTTGTGTTTTTGGGCACCACCTGTAAATAAAACCCACTTTTGTTTGGGAAAAATACCAGCTTTGTGTGTCCGTGTCCCCAGGTCTGATCCTGGTCCGTCTCCAACTACAAGATGCCCAACTGTGTAGTCCGATGCCAGCCTTGTCACTGCATGGGGCATCACAGCCGTCTGCCCTGAGGAAGGGGGGGGGGGGGTCTGAGAATGAGAAGGGTGGGTTGGCTGAAGGCACTGGGCACCACTGGACAGTCTCTTGGGATTTAAACCACGGAGATTGTTTTGCAATCATCTTTTTGTTTTTGTGGTGTTACAGTCTTTGATTTTATGACACCATTTTGATGAGGTCATTTCGGTTTCGGTGGCCATGTTGAGTGTGGTTTGAGTAACCATTTTGGATCATGTGATGCTGACCTCACAGCTTGTGATGTCATCACCCCATGGCAGCCTGTTTCTCCCTGAAGTTTCTGGATATTCACGATGTGAGTGTGTGTGTGAGTGTGTGTGTGGGTATCTGAGTACTTGAGGGCTAAGACTTCTGCACAGTATAATGGATTGGCTTTGATGGTTTCAGGTTTGGGTTCTTACGCTATCTTTTGACTTTGATTTTTTTTCTTTTCTGTCAAAGCATTCCCTCTGCTTTTTCATTTTTTTTTTATCAGCAGAACAAATTCCTTCTGTAGGTGAAAAAGAAAAACATCCTCTTTAAATGTGGGGTTACCAGGCGTGGGGCGAATGAGGAGAGTAGAGAGAGCAGAGAGGGCAGCGCCATTGTCTCAGAGTGGCGGCCCTCCGGCCCGATGGCAGACACGTTTGGCTATTCTGACATTTCAATTCTGTTCTTTTGAGCTCAGGACGGCGCAGCTGAGATGGGCTGATAAGACGTCACGGCCATCGACAGTTCCATTTGAGTTTTGTCACTTCACCAGGCTCTCTTTTGTCATCTGCTGCTCTCTCGTTCTCCTCCTGCTCTTTTTTTCTTTGTGACTTTCTCAAGTGCACACTTTGGATTAAATTGTCTTTATTTTTTTTCATCACATGCTGTATTTATTTACTTATTTATCTTTAAGACTTGTCACAGTTTAAGAACATCCAGTGTATTATCAGCTATTGTGCTCTGTCTGGCTGCAGGTAAAGCATTTAATGAAGGGGTGCCCGGCTGGCACGAGACTTGTGAGGGCACAACTCTGAATAACACCGAGCAGGTTCAGCTCCACACTATGAGACTGTCATGTCTGTGCCTCCTCAGAGCTGTTGGCAAGAACACAACAGCGACAAAGGAGACTCCGTGTGAAGAAAACGTGAACAGAACACTCGGAGTGTGTGTGAGTGTGAGTGTGTGTGTGTGAATGTGTGAATGTGTGTATGTGAGTGTGTGTGAGTGTGAGTGTGAATGTGAATGTGTGAGTGTGTGTGTGTTTGTGAGTGTGTGTGTGAGTGTGTATGTGTTTGAATGTGTGTACAGGGATGGATAGGCTTCCCAGTCAGGATGAATGATCTCTTGTCTGGCTGGAAGGTCCATATAATGGAAGGCTGGTGGGAGACCACCAATCAGGGCTCTCTACTCCCCCAATGCCTCACTTTGTTGGATCAGCCATGTTTGAGGATCTGAGACGCCTCCTACAGGCCGCAATGTACATATAGAGTGTGTACTGCATGTTCTGCATTGAGTGCGAGGTGATGTGGACTTAAGTTGATATTGCGATTGTTGTGACCCAAAATCTGGTATTTCATACTCCTTGATATGTTCTGAAAACACCTGAAAGTTTAAAGATCAGCACCATAGAGACACGTCTCTGACACGCTTACTATACAGAGCCCAAGACCTGAGGTGTGTATCACAATAATTTGAAGCCTCAGCAAAGCTAAGGTTGTTATTTAATGTGAACCCTTCTTGAATAACAGCGTCTCAAAGAAACGGCTGGAGACTGCACTGTACAAAGTGTATCCGTTACATGGTGCCTTTTATTTCTTTATATCTTATCAGTATAACTAGAATATAGTGCCTTTCACATCTGTCTATACTGTTGATTACTTCATACCCCTCTGTCTGTCTTAAAGCAGATTTGGAACAGACTGTGTTAGTAAGTAATCACCACAAGTCAGGACACCTGGGCAAATTGTTTGAAAGGCCTCATTTACTTTGATGGTTGCAGACCAGCTGTAGGTTGTAATCAGTCAGTTGTTCCCTGAAGAAGACCCATTTCTAATATTCTGATGTTTCCTTTTTTCACTTTTGCAAACCTAAACTTTAAATGTAAACCTCTGCCAGTTTACTGCTTACCTTTTCACCATTTTAGGTCATTCATTACATTTCACCTGATTAAATTTGAAAGGAAAAACTGAAGTGTTCTTAAACATTTCATTGGTACTTCTGCATATTCATCTGCCCATCTATTTTGGAATGCCTTTCATTTCTATCTAAAAATTGTGTTTTTTCTTATGTATCATATAGTGCCTTTCACCTCATCTATCTATCTATCTATCTATCTATCTATCTATCTATCTATCTATCTATCTATCTATCTATCTATCTATCTATCTATCATATATTGCCTTTCACTCTATCTATCTATCTATAGTGCCTTTCATATCTATCTATCTATCTATCTATCTATCTATCTATCTATCTATCTATCTATCTATCTATCATATAGTGCCTTTCTATCTATCTATCTATCTATCTATCTATCTATCATTATATAGTGCCTTTCATATCTATCTATCATATAGTGCCTTTCACTCACTCTATCTATCTATCTATTTATCTATCATATATTGCCTTTCACTCTATCTATCTATCTATCTATCTATCTATCTATCTATCTATCTATCTATCTATCATATATTGCCTTTCACTCTATCTATCTATCTATCTATCTATCTATCTATCTATCTATCTATCTATCTATCTATCTATCATTATATAGTGCCTTTCATATCTATCTATCTATCTATCTATCATATAGTGCCTTTCTATCTATCTATCTATCTATCTATCTATCTATCTATCTATCTATCTATCTATCTATCTATCTATCTATCTATCATTATATAGTGCCTTTCATATCTATCTATCATATAGTGCCTTTCACTCACTCTATCTATCTATCTATCTATCTATTTATCTATCATATATTGCCTTTCACTCTATCTATCTATCTATCTATCTATCTATCTATCTATCTATCTATCTATCTATCTATCTATCTATCTATCTATCTATCTATCTATCTATCATATATTGCCTTTCACTCTATCTATCTATCTATCTATCTATCTATCTATCTATCTATCTATCTATCATATAGTGCCTTTCACTCACTCTATCTATCTATCATAACTGTCTGCATGAGCCATTATGACCAGAAGGGGGCTCCACTGAGCCCCTGACCCCCCAAGATATAACCACACAGCGCCATCCTGAGTTCAAACAGAAGATGGTTTTACTTTACAGTACCCTCACAGACCCCCAAATCGTGTTTCCACAGCAGTATAGTACAACGTGTTCTCTGCTCTCCGTCCACGTCTCCCACGTATTCTCCCCCTGACTTTTTTCTCCTCATGGAGGATTCCTGATGTTTTATTTTTTATGTTGGATCCCGGACTATTTCATTTATCACAGCATTGCACACTGGATGCACTCCCAGGTCTGGAGGAAGCCCTTCAAAGACGGTAGAACGACTCTTTGCTGCTCCCCCTGGTGGCACCCATGATCCTCTTCCAGGGGTCTGCCCTTCCCAGCCTGCCCAGTGGGGTTCCAGATTGGGAGTACCACCACTGGGATGCTGTTATCGTGTGCACTGGGGGGGGGGGGTCTTAACTCCCAGAAGCAGCCACCTTCTGTACTTCCTATCAGGCCTCGCATTCTGTCAGGGACGCCGGATCGTCCTTGTCCTTCCGTTATGGCCTCCATCCTGGTCAGAATGCCAGTCCATCCACATTAAGGCCTTTGCTAAACTGGAGTGTGTCAGGTCTGTCTTCATTTTGGACATGTCCAGTTTACCCAGATGTCCCATTAATTGAAGCTCAGGTGTGCTGCTTGCCTTTCCAGACGGGGACGCTGGATGACGGGGGCTCAACTCCACACTTGGGCTCTTCATGTCCTCCCCACACTTTTTTTGCTGAGCAGATGCATTTATCCAAAGCGACTTACAAAAGAGGTCAACATAATGTGTGAGTGCACATCAGCCAGTGGCCTGTTTGGGCTTTGGAGGAACATCAGCTGCTGCTTCCCATCAAAAACAAGAAGAGACTTGAAGTTTCGAAGCGCGTCACCGTTTGTTAATGACACAGGTCACATGTCACCGCTGCTGATTGGCTCTTGTTCTGTGAAGAGGCAGGTGACGGCCCCTCACACTCACTCATCTCGAGTGGCTCCCGTCTCTTCAGTGTAGCCTGGCGCTCGGCGTGAATATTCAATGTGCCAGAAGGGCTGCTCAGAGAATCGGCTCGGGTCTTAATTCACTTGATTAAGGCATTGAAGTCTTGAGTGACTCTTTAAGGGGGGCTTTGTGATCCGGGTGGGCGCACAGGACAAGTGGGACCTCGAGAGCGAGAAGTAATTTGAGGGAAAGTTTGAAACGAGGTCAGGCACTTGAGCACCGCAGAAATCAAAACTTGGAATGTGACAGAAATGGAAGAGTGGGAATTATTTTTTTATTGTTTTATTAAATCCACGTTATCAGAAGACGGGAAAAAATGAAAATGTACGTTTATCACACACAAACACGTCGCTTGAAATTAAAAGTGCTAGGTGTCAGTCGGGGGCCAGTTTATTGTTTTATTTATTTAATCTTGTTGTTTTGTGAATATAATTGTGTGAATTGTGTTTTTTTTTGGTTTCATGTTTTCTTTGTGTAATATTATGATTTTTTTTTGGCATTGTGTTTATTGATTACTTTTTATTCTTTTATTATATTTGTAAGGGAAGATGGGGAGAGACGGGCATCCCGGCCAGGATGGAGGATCATTTCTTGGTTGGATGGGATGCCAGAATGGAAGGAGAGATGAGCTTGCTGGCTGGGCAAGGAAATGACTTTGTGCCCACCCAGAGTTATATAAGCAGTCCCCCCCCCCTTCACCCCACATAGTGGTCCTCTTGTGATAGATAGATACTTTATTAATCCCAAGGGGAAATTCACAAAATTCACAAAAAGGGAAATTCTTGTGGGGTCCCAGTTTGGACATCTGCAGGGGTGCTTGGGTGTTGGAGCCCAGAAGGGCAACCCTGCCAGGGTCCCTGGGTGCCAGCATTGGGGGGGGGGGGGGGGTGTCAGAGGAGGAGGAGGACCTCAGCTTGAAAAGGAGCCCCCCCCCCCCACGTCACACACATCAGAGAGTCAGAGTCGGGATGCAGCAGGCAACTCTCAGGCCGAAGGAGGAAGAAACGTATTTTGTTCGTGGGGTGACTTGGCTGGCATTGGTGTTTAAAAGTGTGGGTGAAAAATCAAAAAGCAATTTATTTGAACCTGGGAATTGTTGTTTGGGAATTTGGTGTCGGAGGTTTGGGGGCTCAGTGGCGCCCCCTTGTGGTCACAATGTGTATTTTTGTCAGTTATCTGCCCCGTCTCCTTTATGTAGAGCCAGAGGAGGCGGGACCACCCAATTGTGCTGCTGGCTCCACCGTGTTTAAGGGATCCTCCACGTTGACTTTGTGTTCTCCATTCCTGTTTGGATTTGCTGCTATTCACTGTCAGGTGCACTTCATTGGATTCTGATTTGGATTTGTTTAAAAACTTAAAAGTGGGCAAAAACAATTTCTACTCCTTTTGTTCCTGCCTTGCCTCCTTGTCCTTTTTTCATTGAATCCTCAAGTAAATGCTTTGTTTTTGGGCCAGAGGTGTAGGCGTTTATCCATCCATCCATTTTCCAACCCGCTGAATCCGAACAAAGGGTCACGGGGGTCTGCCGGAGCCAATCCCAGCCAACACAGGGCACAAGGCAGGGAACCAATCCCGGGCAGGGTGCCAACCCACCACAGGACACACACCCACACACCAAGCACACACTTGGGCCAATTTAGGATCGCCAATCCACCTAACCTGCATGTCTTTGGACTGTGGGAGGAAACCCACGCAGACCCGGGGAGAACATGCAAACTCCACGCAGGGAGGGCCCGGGAAGCGAACCCGGGTCTCCTAATTGCGAGGCAGCAGCGCTACCACTGCGCCACCATGCCGCCCGTAGGCGTTTATTGAAATGTTAAAACCCTATTTTGGGCCTGTGTAGGCCAGAAGCCTGCTGTTTGAGTTGGGGGGAGGCCTGGTGCTGGGGTCAGGATAAGTCTGGCTTTTGTGTTTTTTTATTGAAGCCCACTCTGCTTTTTGTGTTTGTTTGGATACGGAGTGATCAGATAGCGGGTGTCTGAACTCATTTGTACCCAAAAATAATCAGAATCTGCACCTGGGGCCCAATCTCGACACACTTACAGTATTTTGTGCCAAGTGGCGCTGCTCTGTGTTGTTCGTGTCGCTTTTTCTTGGTGCTTATTAAACGTGTTCTGTGATTTTTGTGATGGGTGATCATAAAGAACACTTGGTGTTCTTGGAGGTCCGTAAGCCTTGAGGTTGTCACTGTTTGTGTTTTGTATTCTGCTGGGATAGAAAAAGAAATCCTAGGAATAACGCAGTGCTTCTCATGTATTCCACATCCTGAAGTTGTCAAAATGCGTATGAAGGGTCTTCTCCAAGGCCAGACCACCTCAGAGCATTCGACCAAAAGTAAAAGGACTCCTTGAATATTCATAAGGAGCTTGACCTGCAACCATGGCCTGTCTGTGTGTGTGTTGCAGTGAGGCCTTCTTACCTGGCACTTAATAGTACCACCTGTTCCAAACCAACCAATCAGCTTGCTCAGAAGGAACGTAGCAGACCGTAGCATTTTATTATACGGTAGATATATTGTGATGGACAGCAAGGATGGGCTGGCATCCCTCATAAGGGATGGACAACGTTGGTGGGTGGGTGTCCCAGCCAGGATGCTTGGTGTTCCCTTTCCTGATCAGGACGATAGAATGGAGGACAGAAGTAAACCGCCTTACAGGACCATTTGCCAGGTAGCAGCCTCCCTCTGCTGGGACCCCTGTGCGCTGCTGGGGAATTGAAAGTCCCAATGGGTGGCCCTGCTGGGTGTAGCTAAGGAGAGCTGCCGGGAGAGGACTTCTCCAATTTCAGTTGGTGTCACACAGAAAATACTCCAAGGGTCTGACATAAAAGAAGCCACCCTGCCTCACCCGGGGGAGTTGGGGATGGGAAAGAAGGAGAGGAGGAGAAAAGAATGAGAAGGAAAAGAAGAAGAAGAAGCCTGTGTGAGGCATTTGGACAAGTACAGATATTGACTTGAACCCAGGGCTGGTCAGGGTGAAGTTGTACCTGGGGGTCTGTTACACCAGTACAGCCCACAATGCGTATAGAAACAGACTCCCAGACACAGAAACACAGAATTCTGTTGGCACTTCACACATTTCCTCAAGTTCAAAGGTCAGACGTGAAGTGATTATTTGTTTAATGGCTCCCTCTGCTGGTGACGCGCACACACTGCCATCTGTGAACACTTCCCTTACTAAATACAAGTGCAGTACGGCTTAATAGTAAATAAGATTAATATTACAGTTTATAATAAAAACTGAATTAAAATAAATAAATCAGTTCTGTGTATATTTCATTAATTAATCTGATGACTAATAATTTAGCATGGCAATATAAAAAAACAAATCAAAAGAATTATTATAATGAATTAGTAATTGCTGTTACAAATTAATTAGATAATTAGTAATTAAGCAGAAAAGTATTCCATTTAAAAAATAGGTTAGCATTTAAAAAACATCATCATTAGAATGATAATGGTTATTAATAATAATATTTTAATAATTAATAGTGAATTATTTAAAAAATCTGATAATCATAAAAACAGTAATTATCAATAATTGGATAGCTAATAATAAGGAAGGTCAGGTATTCAGTTTAAAAAGTTACTTTTTTCAAAAATAAGTTTTAGGATGAAAGAATACAGTTATTACTATATTAATTCATAATGTATACTTAATCAGGCAAAATATTTAATATAAAAGATGAATTAGTATTTAAGAAAATAATGAATAACGCTTATTTGTAGTTATTAATTGATTAATCAGATCATTTATAATGAGGTATTTAATATAACACTACATTAAATAAATAAATCGTTATTATAATTAATTAATTATGGTTATTAATGTATTAAGTCATTACATAACTAATAAGGTAAGCCAAATCTCTCTATTATAAAAAAAAAAAATCTTGGAAGGAGACGAGATGTGATTTTCTCAGAGAGACACTCATACGTCCCGGGCCGGAAATAAAAGGCAAAGAGTAGAAGACAAAGTAGAACGTCGTAAAGAATTCAAAAATGTTGGCGCGGTACACGTGCAGAGCAGGTTAGAGATAATGGAAGTACGAAAAATCGAAAGTCTCAAAAAATGATAGTAAAGATCACATTAGTGCAAACAAATGGAAAATATTACTCGCTGAAATAATGGAACAGTGAAAAGAGATCAAGTATATTGTTCAGATTTAAACTTTAAGTCAGAGACTTGTAGATCGTCTAAATCGTGTTGCCAGTGACAAGTAAAAGATTCCAAAAACGTTGTTGCGTTATGAAGTACTGTGAGGCGGTGATGTTTGCCATGAGATTCTTTCAAGTCATGTCATACTTACAATTATTTTCAAACAAGACCACCGTCATCTAACCTCAGTGGTGTGAATGCTTTTGTCAGACACACTTCCTGCGCTCTCAGCTCTTATAAATTTTATCAGGACAATAATTTTATATGTTCAAGATGACACGTCAACGACTAAGCAAAGAAGAAAGAGTGTGGACAAACATTTGAGAAAGTCATTTTATCTATTAGAGAGAAAGAAATGATATTCACTCACGGGCAGTTATACGTGGCGTTGTCACGATGTAAGTCCAAACACACAATCGAAATTCAATGCGATCCTGAGGAAAAGTTAATTCCAAATATTGTTTTTAACTAAAGTTTTAAAGTAAAAGTGAAAATACTGTAACAATTCCCATGAAAATAATAATCTCTTAAAATTGTATATCCAGTTAACCAAACCTGGGGGTGGGCGAGCAAAGTCAGCAGGGGGCAGAGCCCCCTAGTATTCAATATAAAAAAATAAATATTTTGTAAAATAATAAATTATTATAATTGGCTCTAGCAGACCCCCGTGAACCTATAGTTAGGATATAGTGGGTTGGATAATGGATGGATGGATAAATTACTGTATTTACGTGTGTACCATACGCACATTTTTTCCCGAAAATTAGCATTAGAAAATCAGGTGTGCGTCACACACGAGGAAATGTAAATGTTTACTTCTTCTGCTTGGGCGCTCTCTCACTCTCTCTCTCACTGTCTCTCTCTCTCTCACTCTCTCTCGCTCTCTCTCTCACTCTCTCTCTCACTCTCTCTCTCACTCTCATTCTTTCTCTCTCACTCTCTCTCTCTCTCACTCTCTCTCACTCTCTCTCTCTCACTCTCACTCTCTCTCTCGCTCTCTCTCTCGCTCTCTCTCTCACTCTCTCTCTCGCTCTCTCTCTCACACTCTCTCTCTCTTACTCTCTCTCTCTCACTCTCACTCTCTCTCTCGCTCTCTCTCTCTCACTCTCTCTCTCACTCTCTCTCACTCTCTCTCTCTCTCTCTTACTCTCTCTCTCTCTCTCTCTCTCTTGCTCACTCTCTCTCTCTCACTCTCTCTCTCGCTCTTATTATTGAATCAGTTTGGCGTCGTCATTCAGCATGGATAGTAGTGATTACGATTACGCGATTTTCTTTGTAAAAATTAGGGTGTGCATCTTACACGAGGCTGCGGTGAGTTGGCACCCTGCCCGGGATTGGTTCCTGCCTTGTGCCCTGTGTTGGCTGGGATTGGCTCCAGCAGACCCCTGTGACCCTGTGTTCGGATTCAGCGTGTTGGATAATGGATGGATGGATGGATCTTACACGAGGGCGCATGGTACTTAAGTAAAAACGGTGTTAT
The DNA here is from genome assembly GCF_900747795.2 of Erpetoichthys calabaricus. Classification (NCBI taxonomy): domain Eukaryota; kingdom Metazoa; phylum Chordata; class Cladistia; order Polypteriformes; family Polypteridae; genus Erpetoichthys; species Erpetoichthys calabaricus. The sequence goes on along the minus strand of NC_041401.2, from coordinate 193,300,661 downwards.
AATGAATCAATAAGTAGTCATTAACCGTGACTTATTTGAATAATTAGATAATTAATCATTAAGCAGGAAAAATATTCAATATAAAAATACATTTCTGTATTGTAAAAAAAGTATAATAAATCATCATAATGATTTAAAGTGTGTTAATAATTAATGAGGGTGGCGCAGTGTTAGCGCTGCTGCCTCGCAGTAAGGAGACCTGGGGTTCACTTCCCGGGTCCTCCCTACGTGGGTTTCCTTCGGGTGCTTTTGGTTTCCCCCCCACAGTCCAAAGACATGCAGGTCAGGTGTATTGGCAGTCCTTAATTGTCCCTAGTGTGTGCTTGGTGTCTGTGTGTGCCCTGCGGTGGGCTGGTGCCCTGCCCGGGGATTTGTTTCCTGCCTTGCCCCCTGTGCTGGCTGGGATTGGCTCCAGCAGACTCCCGTGGCTCTGTGTTAGGATATAGTGGACTGACTGACTGACTAATAATTAATGAATTATTTATGAATTAAATCATTAGTAAGGCAGGTGGAGTAGTCAATATAAAAAGAATGTTACAATTTCAAAACATAAATGACTCGTTATTATAATGACTTTGTAATGGATGTTAATAATTAACAATTCATTCATTCAAGAGATAATAAGATCAATAATAATTAAGAGAATACAGCGCATTGCTGCACCCACCACATGACAAACCGACTCAGGATCGCAGATTAGGACCCGAGTGCAGCCATGCGACGGGTGACACCTCAGCACCACACCAGTTCACATGTGAGGTTCTTCATGATGGCTGGAGTGCCAATTCTGCCACCAACCCCCAGGTTTTTCAGCCCACATGCTGCAGATTCACGTCATGCCCAGGACAGAGCGATTGCAGGTTAAGGGCCCAAAGAAGTAGAGTCACTTTTAGCATTTACAGGATTCGAACTGGCAACCTTCAGATTACTGGCACAGATCCCTAGCCTCAGAGCCACCACTCCACCATAATAATTAAGCAGATAGATAGATAGATAGATAGATAGATAGATAGATAGATAGATAGATAGATAGATAGATAGATAGATAGATAGATAGATAGATAGATAGACACTTTATTAAATTCCCATACTCCAGCAGCAGCAGCATACTGATAATAACAATATTAAATTACAGAGTGATAACAATGCAGGTATAACAGACAATAACTTTGAATAATGTTAATGTTTACCCCCGGGGTGGACTTGAAGAGTCGCATAGTGTGAGGGATTCAAAATACAAAGCATTTTCTATTCTCCCTGTAGTTTGTAGTCGTCCCGAGTTCAGTCGGATTCCTACTTTTACATCCAAAAACGTGCAGCAGGTCACCCTGACCAACAACAATGCATGGTAATCATGACCTCCTAGATAATCAAATTCATAATAATTCTTAGTGATCACGCAGATGACGCACTGAGTACTAAAAGCGCGTTCCTCTTTATTTTCACAGGTGTCAAGATGGCCTCTGCAGTGTCCTTCCTTTCCCAAGCTGACCTGACTGAAGAGATCACTAAATGTGTTTTCTTGATGAGCTTTCCCTCCATCATCTGGATTATCAGCTCAGACTTTCCCGGACCTTCATATTTTCCTCACCCCCCTTCAGTGTATTCCTATATAGCGCCTTCCCCAACAGGTAGCTCTGCTCATCTGCTGCATGTGACTCAGGCAGCTTTCGGACATTTCTAGAGCCTTACAGCCCCCGAGGCCGGGCTCTAGTGCCAGTGTCTGTGTGCGTTCAGCCCCCGTGCCCCAAAATCACGTCACATCGGTGGTATGGCATTCAGAGCTTGATGCTGCAGGGATAGGCCTCAACTCCCCACCGCCCATAAGCGGGTTTATAGCCCAGTCACTTTCTCAGCCCCCACTAGTATTAGGATGTTGTTGTTTATTGATTTTTTGGGGGGGGGGTCTCTAAATAGCTAAAAATGGAGATTTGTGCTGCTGGGGTGTCTCCTAATTTTGGATTTTTCCTGCTTGTGCCCACCAGCCCTCCATAAGCATATCAAGTGTGGGCCATCTGTAATGTTTTGAAGGTAAAACCTGACACTGTAGATGGGAATGTTTAGTAAACCTAAAAGAGCCCCCCTCAGAAACACCAGGGGTATAATGCTGTGAAATGTCACGTCTTCAGCCTCCTTGGAATCCTGCCCATGTTTTATGGCGCACTAAAATGCGGCCAATTAACTTTATATTTAAGGGGGCTCTGTAAACCTCCCTCATAAGATCATTAGGGTGATCATTAAAGAGGCCTTCTGGTCCACTGAGCCGTCTGCACTTTGATGACTTCTGCTTTATGGTGGGGATCCGAGGTCAGGGCAGCAGTTAAAGTTACATCGCAGCATTTTTGTTTTGTTCGGCAGGCTGCCCTTACCTGTGCGGTGGGTGCAAAGCAAGTCGGGTTCAAGGCAAGCAGGCCTGGTGTCTCTTTACAGGCTTACTAATTGATCGGTCACTTGACCAACAGAAGAAAATAAATAAATAAATAAATAAATCTCTTATAAAAGAAAATCTTGAGACGAGACTATCACCAAGAGATTTTTTTCAAGTCCCGCTCTCCTCTCCACCATTTACAGTTCACGGCCCACAACCGCGGTCCTCTCACCTCTCATTGGTGTGAATGTTTAGTCAGACTCAGTTCCTGTACTCTCAGCTTTTATAAACTTTTACTTTATCCTCACTTGAAGTTCTCAATAAAAGAAGACGTATTATGTTCAAATCTTATTGACAAATTTCATCCCAAAGGGTTATCAACAGAAGAAATGAGTACACGGGCAATCCTAGCACTGAGAAACGATGAAGTCAAACGAATTCACGCGGAAATTGTCAATCAGTTACACGGCAAATTGGTTAAATGCGTATCAACAGACTACACTGAAACAGTTGGTAGATAGATAGATAGATAGATAGATAGATAGATAGATAGATAGATAGATAGATAGATAGATAGATAGATAGATAGATAGATAGATAGATAGATAGATAGATAGATAGATAGATAGAGTGAAAGGCACTATATGATAGATAGATAGATAGATAGATAGATAGATAGATAGATAGATAGATAGATAGATAGATAGATAGATAGATAGATAGATAGATAGATAAGGCACTATATAATAGATAGATAGTGTGACAGATTATGGTCTCCGTGACCCCTTGAACCCTCAGACTAGACGTCAGACACCAGGTAAAAGTCCAAATAATGATTTATTAATAATAATAATTGTGCACAAAGCACCCTCCTCTCCACAATACTCAATAATAATAACAACAACAATAATAATAATAATAATCCTCCACACTCCCAGACACTTTGCCACCCTTCCTCCCAGCTCAGCTCAAATGTCTGGGCTTACCCAGAGTCCTTTTATAGCCCCTGACCCGGAAGTGGCTCCTGGCCAAACCCCCAAGTCCTTATCCCTTCTGGGTCAGGGTAAACAGTCCTTTTCATCCCAGGAGCACGCTGCTTCCTCCAGTCACGTGACTGTGACGCACTCCCGGGTTATAGGGCATGCAAGAGCCCACTAGCCCCCCTACAGCGACTCCTGGCGGCCCCCAAGGTATCCAGCAGGGCTGTGTCACAACACGACAAAGTCCATGAGGCCCTGCTGGAACTCGGGGCACAAATATGCTGTCCGGAGGGCTCCTCCTAGTGGCCTGGGGGTGGCGACCGGAGTCCATAGCCGGTCGTCCATCACAATAGATAGAGTGAAAGGCACTATATGATAGATAGATAGATAGATAGATGTGAAAGGCACTATATAATAGATAGATAGATAGATAGATAGATAGATAGATAGATAGATAGATAGATAGATAGATAGATAGATAAGGCACTATATAATAGATAGAGTGAAAGGTACTATATAATAGATAGATAGATAGATAGATAGATAGATAGATAAAGCAATATATAATAGATAGATAGATAGATAAGGCACTATATAATAGATAGATAGAGTGAAAGGTACTATATAATAGATAGATAGATAGATAGATAGATAGATAGATAGATAGATAGATAGATAGATAGATAGATAGATGTGAAAGGCACTATATAATAGATAGATAGATAGATAGATAGATAGATAGATAGATAGATAGATAGATAGATAAGGCACTATATAATAGATAGAGTGAAAGGTACTATATAATAGATAGATAGATAGATAGATAGATAAAGCAATATATAATAGATAGATAGATAGATAAGGCACTATATAATAGATAGATAGAGTGAAAGGTACTATATAATAGATAGATAGATAGATAGATAGATAGATAGATAGATAGATAGATAGATGTGAAAGGCACTATATAATAGATAGATAGATAGATAGATAGATAGATAGATAGATAGATAGATAGATAGATAGATAGATAGATAGATAGATAGATAGATACTTTATTAATCCCAAGGGGAAATTCAAATACTCCAGCAGCAGCATACTGATAAAGAACAATATTAAATTAAAGAGTGATAACAATTTACAGGGCGGAGTGGTGGCTCTGAGGCTAAGGATCTGCGCTGGTATCCCAAAGGTTGCCGGTTCGAATCCCCGTCACTGCGAAAAGAGATCCTTCTCTGCTGGGTCCTTGAGCAAGGCCCTTAACCTTCAATTGCTCCAGGGGCGCTGTACAATGGCTGACCCTGCGCTCTGACCCCAAGGGGTATGCGAAAACTAACAAATTCCTAATACAAGAAATTGTATAAGGCGAAATAAAGAACAAAAAAAAAAAAAAAAATGCAGGTATGACAGACAATAACTTTGTATAATGTTAACGTTTACCCCCCTGGTGGAATTGAAGACTTGCATAGTGTGGGTGAGGAACGATCTCCTCAGTCTGTCAGTGGAGCAGGACGGTGACAGCAGTCTGTCACTGAAGCTGCTCCTCTGTCTGGAGATGATCCTGTTCAGTAGATGCAGTGGATTCTCCATGATTGACAGGAGTCTGCTCAGCGCCCGTCGCTCTGCCACGGATGCCAAACTGTCCAGCTCAGTGCCTACAATAGAGCCTGCCTTCCTCACCAGTTTGTCCAGGCGTGAGGCGTTCCTCTTCTTTATGCTGCCTCCCCAGCACACCACCGCGTAGAAGAAGGTGCTCTTCTGGTGGTGATGGTGCGGAAGATGAAAACATCGACTTACAGTATCATGAAGAATAACTACAAGCGTTAACACCGTCTGGTCTTCCACTGGCCGAATTACTGTAGATAGAAGGATGTATCGTAATGTAATTGCGTCATTTATGTCTGAGTGATGGACTTTGCAGTAGGACAGGATTAGTTGTATTCAAAGTTGGTCAAACAATTCTGACAGGTGACAAGAAAGGTAATGTAGTCCATCTTCAGGGGATAACATCAGACACCAAAGGATGATGAAGGGAAGGATGGCTTCAAATAAATACCAGCACATGATCATCACACCATCGGTAAAGAAGTTGAACGACAATAGCAACATTTACAAGTTGAAGAAAGAAAAGTTTATAAAAATTAAAATAAGATTAGGCAATACTAAGTAACAAAGAATAAAGTAAGATCTGATGGCCAGGAGGACAGAAATAATTAAATAAAATCCAGAGGGGCGGAGAAAAAAAAACCAAAATCTGCAGGGGCTCTGAGGCCACGAGACCACCCAGCCTCCACTGGGCAGTTGACGTTAAAAATCAAGGGGGTCTTACAATTGATCAGATAATTGATCTGAAGCACACCTCCAAATCTACAATGGATTACCTCAAGAGGTGTAAGCTGACAGTTTTGCCGAGGCCCTCACCGCCCCCCTGACCTCAACATTATTGAAGATCTGTGGAGAGACCTCCAAAGAGCAGTAGTTACGTGTAAGACGGCTCTTGCAGAATTAGAAGCCTTTTGCAAGGAATAAATGGGCGAAAAGACCCCAAATAAGAACTGAAAGACTCTTAACTACAAAATGCGCTGACAAGCTGTGATACTCACCAAAGGGGGTCTTACTAAGTACTGACCACTGTGGGGTGCCTAAACTTTTGCTTCAAGCCCTTTTCATTTTTTTGGTATTTTGTACCTGTGAATGAGGGAAATAAAAATAACCATCCATCCATTTTCCAACCCGCTGAATCCGAACACAGGGTCACGGGGGTCTGCTGGAGCCAATCCCAGCCAACACAGGGCACAAGGCAGGAACCAATCCCGGGCAGGGTGCCAACCCACCGCAGGAAATAAAAATATGATAGTAATAAATAGTATTAATAAAGAATAACTAATAAATTGATATACATATAAAATAATAATTAATTAATACAAATATTAAAAAATATAAATACAAAAAATAAATGAATTAATAGTAGTAACAAATAGTAAACAAATGTGTCACCTTCATCTTGATGCCTTTTGGTGATCAGGTCATCTTTAGCTTGTTTAATTATTCACAGTAACAGACGTTTTAAGCAAGGGGGGCCAATACTTTTGCATGCCACTTGTGGAAGCCAGGGGGGCTCCAGCTGCCCCGACACCGACAGGCAGAGACACGAGTTCAGCACGGCAGACGTTTATTTCCACGTGCGTCTCCCTCGCTCCCCTCGACAGCACAGTACACCAAGCACCAAACAGACAGTCCCGTCTTCTTCCTCTCGTCTCCCTTTGTCATTCTGCCTCTACTCCTCCTCTGACAAGTTTCATCCTCTTCCTCCCGATTCTGGCGGCTCCTTTTATGTTGACCCTGGGAGTGTTACAGTTGGCTCATCAATCAGACAAAAGTACCAAAGTACAAACAGTCCAACCCAGACGCCTTTCCTTCGTCTGCTCCTTCTCCTTGTCCTTCTGCCTCCACTCCTCTCCCAGTAAGCTTCGTCCACCTCCTCCTGACTCTGGCCCCCCAATGAAGTGAGGCGGCTCCCTTTATTCAGGTCCCAGGAGTGATTCCCGCTGGCTCCTCACTATTGCCTGGAATCCTTCCCAGGTGTGGTGAAAGCCCAATGTAGTGCTCTGCAGCTCCCCCTGGAGGCCTTCACGGGAACCAGCAGGGCTGTGCCAAACTCCAACTCCCAGCATGCCGTGCAGGAATCCATGGTGCCACAGTCTGCCTTCTAGCATCCCGGGGGAGGTAGTGCCTTGCAGATGCTCTTCCTCGACTCTGGTCCTTTCATTCAGCTGGCATCCTGGCCGGGTAGTGGCTGGGGCCGCCCATCACACTGTGAATTAGGGAAAAGCAGCCAGCTATCTGTCTATTGAGATTATAAAGTGTTTTGTTTTTTGCGCTTGATAAGGTTTGGATGGTCACACCAGACCTATTCTTCAATGGCGGGCACAAATTGTGAATCTTCCTCTTTGATTCTGAAGTGGTCTTCCAGCTTTTGTAGGATGGGCAAAACGTGGCCACATGTGGCATGGCTATCGCTGGACACACACAGGGCAGATGTGTGTCGAATGGCCATTCCTGAAGTCATCGTGAAAATATTAAAATATTACTGTTGTAAGAGACGGCCGGGGCACCCAAGAAATGGAAGGATGGGGGAAGGCAGCTTCCTTAGAGCACTGCCACCCCCAGAATGCTAGATGGCAGCTCCCCTGGATTCCCACATAACCACTATGGGACTTGGAGTTCTTTATCTCAGCCCTGGAGGGTACTGTGGGTGCCACCATGGGGTGCTGTAAAAATGGAGGCGCTGTATTGGAATGAGGTTTCCGCCTCACCAGGTAGTGCTGGCTGACCATGTAGGCGGAAGAGGGTTGGCCGACATAAAAAGACTTGCCAACCTCACAGGGGCGAGCCTCAGTAGGGAGAAGGAGGACAAAGCTTGTGAGGAAGAGTGGAGGCGGACAAGAGACAAGAAGAAGAGTGTTATTTGGTGCTTATACTGTGCTGTGTTGTGGGGAGCAACAGAAAAGAAAGGAAATAAAAAGGTGAAATAAAGGCGTGCTGTGTGATAAGACTGGACTCTGGGTTTGTCATGTCCGGGGTTTGAGGAGCTGTTCTCCCCCTGGTGGCCCACACTATGTAAACATTAAGTGACGCATTTGTTTTGATTTTATTAAGACGTGAATGTTCGGCGTGCTGACATGTCATACATTACGTTTGCTTAGACTTTTCATTAATGTCTACTAGCTCTTTATGAGTAAGTGGATTACCTTTTGCCTCGTGGATTCCAAGGAGGATGCCAGTATGGCAGATCCGCAAGTCCTTCTACCACGGGAGACAGCGAGTTCCAGCGTGTCATCACTTCCAGGACAGCAGAATGGTCAGGCAGGCCTGAAAGATACAAGGAGCCCCACTGAACTCATTTTTAAATTTGTTTAGTCCTGCCCGACAATGACAATGAAACAGTGAGGTTTAGTTTCTTACCCAGGATGCACTGCGTAAGGAGAAACAATAAAAACCAAAATGAAGGTTTGGGGCGTTCACTCCGTGTACCCGGAAAAGAAAGACAAAAGTCAGCAAATTAGTCCGCGACTGAAGTGAAATACAGAAGACAATATGGTGGATTTGGAGAGAATTAAGAATAGGGAGAACTTGAGGGGCTGGTGGCAGGATTGGCACTCCAGGCACGGTAAACGAAGCTCACACTGTTCAGGGTGGTGCCGAGGTGTCACCCACTGCACTCAATGTGGGTGGATCGCCGTGTGGTGGGTGCGACAACGTGCTCTATCAGTGCAGGCTCCCACCCTACTGTATTGTGAATTAACTTGTCGTCTGCCGTCTGTTCCTTTGTCATTTTTTCCTCAGGGTGTGTTTTGAGAGCTGGAGCCACAAGTGAGGTCAGGTGGTGGGGTTTCCTTCTGAGGGTCTGCAGAGAAAAAAGAGAGAAGGTGTTTAGTGTGCATCGCCACCCCCTGGTCTGGCATAGAAGTGCATTTATTTAAACCCATCGACTTCCTCCCAGTGTGGTGGGCTGGCGCCCTGCCCAGGGTTTGTTTCCTGCCTTGCGCCCTGTGTTGGCTGGGATTGGCTCTAGCAGACCCCCCGTGACCCTGTAGTTAGGATATAGTGGGTTGGATAATCGATGGATGGATGGACCCATGCTGCCCATGTGTGACGGCTGGAACAAGGACTTCACGACGGATGATCTCCTCATCTACACAATGGCATCCCGGGTCCTTGCTGCCCACTTGGAGAAGGTTTGGGTGGCATAGAACTTTTTTGCTCCGGGATTGAGAGCATCCATCCATGCTTTATAATTCAGAGCTGTCGTCCAGCCACGTCCCTATTTGCAGCGTTATCTACTGTTATGGCTACAGCCTTCACAGACTTCTCCTGCCTCCTTGGCCACAACAGGACCACTCAGAGACTCACACACACCGCCTGGGGTCTTTAGGACTTTGTGTCATTTACAACAGTGCAGTGTGACGCTTGTCCTCCCGTCAGTGGTTATGGCTACCTGCTCTTCACACACTGGCAGGCTCACTGGTGACGTTTGTCTTCTCAGCCTCAGGGGTGTCTCTTGAACTGGAGGGGGGTAACTGGGGTGACGGGCTGTCGTCATCGCTCTACAGTTAGAAGACATTCAAACTTTTTTACAAATAAGGGAAAACTCATTTTGTTTTTTTGTTCTTGTGTTCCTTATTGTGGTTGTATATTAACTGGTCGTGAGGACCGCTCAGTTCAAACTAAACCAGCAGTTAGCGATTGATGTGCCCACCGAAACCAACGCAACTCCACTGCGGTGGTGAAGGGCAGAAAATCTTTCACAATTAACTCTCCAACGGCCCCGTCTGTTCCTTTGTCATTTTTTTCTCGGGGTGTGTTTTGAGAGCTGGAGCCACAAGTGAGGTCAGGCGGGGGGCTTCCTTCTGAGGGTCTGCAAAGAAAAAAGAGAGAAGGTCTTTAGTGTGCATCGCCACCCCCTGGTCTGGCATAGAAGTGCATTTATTTAAACCCATCGACTTCCTCCCAGTGTGGTTTTGTTTCCTGCCTTGCACCCTGTGTTGGCTGGGATTGGCTCCAGCAGACCCCCCGTGACCCTGTAGTTAGGATATAGCGGGTTGGATAATAGATGGATGGATGGACTTCCTCCCATGCTGCCCGTGTGTGACGGCTAGAACAAGGACTTCACAACAGATGATCTCCTCATCCACACAATGGCATCCCAGGTCCTTGCTGCCCACTTGGAGAAGGTTTGGGTGGCATAGAACTTTTGTGCTCCAGGATTGAGAGAACATGCAAAGCATCCACGCTTTATAATTCAGAGCTGTCGTCCAGCCATGTCCCTATTTGTAGCGTTATCTACTGTTATGGCTACAGCCTTCACAGACTTCTCCTGCCTCCTCGGCCACAGCAGGACCACTCAGAGACTCGCACTCACACACCGCCTGGGGTCTTTAGGACTTTGTGTCACAGTTGACCTTCACTTACACCAGCGTTTCTCAACCTTTAAGTATTTGCAACCCGAGTTTTCATAAGTTTTAATCGCGCCCCCCTAACGTTTTTTTTGAAACCCTAATAAAATTTATTCCTATATTTTTTGCTGCCGATACATCACTACAAGTTTAAAATTTCCCTACGAATAGCGAAATTACGCCACATACGGCAACATTCGCGCCCCCTTTTTTGTTACACGGTTTGAGAACTGCTGACTTACACAGTGCAGTGTGACGCTTGTCCTCCCGTCAGTGGTTATGGCTACCTGCTCTTCACACGCTGGCAGGCTCACTGGTGACGTTTGTCTGCTTAGCCTCAGGGGTGTCTCTTGAAGTTTGGTAACTGCAGAGGCGTAGCTACGGTTTTCAGTGCCCGGGGAAAACGGAAGATTTCGCACCCCCTCCTGTTTGCCAAAATGCAATGGGGAAGGGAAATTTGGTGCCCCCTGGATGCTGCGCCCAGGAACAGATGTCCCCCCTTGCCAAGCTACGCCACTGGGTAACTGGGGGTGAAGGGCTGTCGTCATTGCCCTACAGTTTTAACTTTTTACAACTGAGATAACTCACTTTGTTTGTTCTTGTGTTCCTTATTGTGATTGTATATTAACTGGTTGTGAGGACCACTCAGTTCAAACTACACCAGCAGTTAGCGATTGACGTTACGCTGTGCACAGTGGCGTAGCCAGCTTGGTGAAGGCCTCCTGTGCAGCGCCCTGAGGTGGGACCCTTCTGTCTTAGTAATTTATTCACCACTCGATCCTCAGGGTTGGCTGGGCAGTGGTGTCCAGGACCGCGTCACTATCAGATCACACGCTGGTGACAATCAAACCGGCTCTCTAAATGGAATTTGTAATAACTTTTTAAATCGCTTTATTACAGCCACTGTAAGTTAGCAAAAATAAATTGTGGGAATGGAATGTGGGAGTTGTGGGTTGTAGTAGTCGTACATAAATATATGTAAAATGTGGACCCGCTTCCTTTTCCAAGACAATTTTGTGCAAGAAGATGATTAAAATATAAGGTAAGCTACAAAGTAGAAACTGTTCTGTACTGTAAAATGAAGCCATTTCAGTTTGTAATGAATTAAAACGACAACACCGGCTGACAGGATATTATTACACAATCAACCCATTTCACACAAGTTCTGAGAAAACGGGCATCCTAAAGTGGTGGCGCTCACAAATCCTCACGGTAGTGACACTAATGCACAGTCAGCCATACTAAGATACACAATAAAACATTACAGATTTGTTAAACTGTTAACTGTTGACTGACAAATCATCTATCCCATCCATCCATCCATTTTCCAACCCGCGGAATCCAAACACAAGGTCACGGTGGTCTGCTGGAGCCAATCCCAGCCAACACAGAGCACAAGGCAGGGAACCAATCCTGGGCAGGGTGCCAACCCACCGCAGGACACACACACAAACACACCCACACACCAAGCACACACACGGGACAATTTAGAATTGCCAATCCACCTAACCTGCATGTCTTTGGACTGTGGGAGGAAACCCACGCAGACACAAGGAGAACATACAAACTCCACGCAGGGAGGACCCGGGAAGCGAACCCAGGTCTCAGAACTGCGAGGCAGCAGCGCTACCCACTGTGCCACCATGCCGCCAATCACAAATCATATTCCTTCTAATATCACTAGTACCTTAAAATACTCGCTTGTGTGCCTTCAGTCGCGCAAAAGTCTCACCAACCCGTCAGGTTGTCTGGCGCGCTCGTTTTCGATTGACAGTCCAGCCGAGCCGCTAAGTCCATCTTGTGACGTCGTGCTTCTGAGGGGCTTTAACTTGGAGAACGAACATTCAGACGCAGCAACAGTCATTGGCGTAGTCGGCAGTAACATGTATTTTGTCATCATTTAACTCAGTTGGAATCCCAATTAATTTTAGTGAATCAGCCCGCAATCTAGGAGTTATCTTTGACTCTAGCATGTCATTTAAAGCGCATATTACAAAGTTGTCCAAAACATGTTTCTTCCATCTTAAAAATGTTAGGAAATTAAGGTGCTTCCTAAATAAACAGGATTCTGAGAAATGAATTCATGCAGGATTGACTACTGCAATGCGGTGTTCACTGGATGTTCAAACTGTTCTCTATACAGCCTCCAGTTAATACAAAATGCGGCTGCAAGAATTATTACAAGAACAAGAAAATACGAACACATAACTCCAGTTCTTAAATCCTTACACTGGGCTCCCGGTTAAGTTCAGGGCAGATTTCAAAATCCTCCTTTTAACATATAAAGCATTAAATGGCCGAGGTCCGGCTTACTTCTCTGAACTTATCATGACTTACAAACCAGAGCGCACATTAAGATCTCAAGATGCTGGTCTGCTTATGGTTCCAAGAATTAATAAAATAACAATGGGAGGTCGAGCTTTTAGTTACAGGGCCCCTAAACTGTGGAGTGCTCTGCCTGCTACTATAAGAGATGCCCCTTCGGTCTCAGCTTTTAAATCCTGGCTGAAGACTCACCACTTCAGTTTAGCACACCCTGACTAGAGCTGCTGATTAAACTATACAGACTGCATCTCTGTTGTTAGTCATTAGCACTAAAACATAAGTAACATGATAGTTAGAGTTGGATACTAACCCTCACGTATTCTGTTTATCTTCTTGGTACTCAAATGTGGCACTTGGTGCCATGGCCCACCTGCCAAGTTGTTTTGCCTGACTAAAGTAAAGTCATCCCTGATGGAGGATCGCAGGAATCGTGGGAAAGAGGGGTCCTTTCATCGGATTGGCTGGCCCAGCACTGTTTCAGCCGTGAAATGGCCAAATGGGAGAGGCAGCTTGATGGATGAGGTCTCCAGGAGTCTACAATTATCCAAATCTTATTATGTGATATCATCTACTGTTAAATTCTGCTCTATACTTCTAAAAAAAATTTTATTTTTTATTGAGGATTTGTTCTGTTCTGTGTATTGTATTGTATTGACCCCCTTCTTTTGACACCCACTGCACGCCCAACATACCTGGAAAGGGGTCTCTCTTTAAACTGCCTTCCCCGAGGCTTCTTCTATTTTTCCCTACTAGGTTTTTTTGGGAGTTTTTCCTTGTCTGTCTTCTTAGAGAGTCGAGGCTGGGGGGCTGTCAAGAGGCAGGGCCTGTTAAAGCCCATTGTGGCACTTCCTATGTGATTTTGGGCTACACAAAAATAAACTGTATTGTATTGTATCGTATTGTAAGCCGTAAGCAAACATCACTGAAAGTAGACAGCGGTGCACAGTGATCTGTCAGCAACAGTTCAGCTACTTCGAAAACAGTCGATTTGCTTGACAGGATGGATTGAAAACATGCAATGAAATGACAACAATTGAGAGCAAATGAAATGTCGGTGGAGGAGCGTTCAACGAGAAGATCGGCAGCAGCATACAATTCATCGTCAGCCATCGAGGTCAGAGTTGATGGTAACAAGACACTGAACATTGAAGCCACTGCATCGAGACTGTGAAACTGCTGTGTTATCCATCCATCATCCAACCCGCTATTTCCTAACTACAGGGTCACAGGGGTCTGCTGGAGCCAATCCAGACAGACACGTCCCTACCTATAACATAATAAAATGTGCAGAACCTAAGGGGGTCTGAAGACTTTCTGAATCCACTGCATGTGTAACTGGCATCTCAGGTTACCATCAAGTTTATACACCTCAGCCAACATCACTTTTGTCCAGATAATTCTGGAGGGGCCTGGAAGGAAGAGGCAGACAGGGCGCAAGGCAGGAAACAAACCCCGAGCAGGGCGCCAGCCCACCACAGGGCGCACACACACACACCAAGCACACACTAGGGCCAATTTGGAATCTCCAATCCTACATAACCTGCATGTCTTTGGACTGTGAGAGGAAACCAGAGTACTCGGAGGAAACCCACACAGACACGGGGAGAACATGCAAACTCCACGCAGGGAGGACCCGGGAAGCGAACCTGGGTCTCTTAACTGCGGGGCAACAGCGCTACCCACTGTGCCACCGTGCTGCCCAAATTAACATCATCCATCCATCCATCCATTTCCCAACCCGCTGAATCCAAACACAGGGTCATGGGGGTCTGCTGGAGCCAATCTCAGCCAACACAGGGCACAAGGCAGGAAACAATCCACCGCAGGACACACACAAACACACCCACTCACCAAGCACACACTAGGGCCAATTTGGAATCGCCAATCCACCTAACCTGCATGTCTTTGGACTGTGAGAGGAAACCCACGCAGACACGGGGAGAACATGCAAACTCCACGCAGGGAGGACCCAGGAAGCGAACACCCAGGTCTTCTAACTGCGGGGCAGCAGCGCTACCCACTGCACCACCATGCCGCCCAAATTAACATCATTCTGGACCAAAAGTTTTAAGTGCCTTTCAGACAGCCTTGGTGTCCCAATCCCTCCTAATCCACTACCAGCCGTGTCTGGTGGGCTCACAGAGGGGCTTGAAGTGGAGAAGAACAAACAAACTGTGATTGCCTTCACTACACTATTGGCATGCAGACTTATTTTGCTCAACTGGAAGAATCCTAACTCTCCTCTTTTCAGTCAGTGGGTCACTGATGTTTTATATTATTTAAAATTGGAAAAAATCAAATCTCACTTCGAGGATCTGTGCAGAACTTTTTCCAAACCTGGCAGGACCTGATCAATAACATTTTAGAATAAGCTTTTAAAGCACCGAGGGAAGCAAATCCCCCTCCCCATTCTTTTCTTCTCCATTTATCTTTATTCACTTATTAATTCATCTATTTACTTGGTTTTACTGGCTTTAAGTTTTGTTCTGCTGGCCATGCTCACTTTCTCAGAGGTGGGGGCTGATTTGTTTCACTCCTATTTTTATAAAATTAATCTATTTGTATGGAATGTTGTGTGATTCCAATAAAATCAATAGAAATAAAATAAACAAATAAATAAATAAAAAGTGATGCTCCCTTTGGATGTGCAGACTGACTTTTATAGCGATAACGAGTGTCACTGCACCTTCACATGACGATGACCAGCTAATTCCAGTGGGCATCGGAGCTGGGAGGCTGCACTGTGGACATTACAGCAGCCTCTTTCTTGAGGCAGTCAGACACGCTGCGCTGCTTCACATTTATATAACGGTGTACTTAGATGTGTTTCATGAGGTTGCTAGTGTTACTCCCCCCTTTTCTGTACATGCAACCACCTTTTACATACTGCATATTGCATTTAGCCGCATTATCATTTATTAAAATGAGCCCACAGTTTTGAAGACTTTACCTGATCTGTCATGATGACTGGAGAGCACAGAATGTAAACACGCAGCCACGCGACTAAAATGTGATCATCTGACACTGCAGTGTCGTCATCTTTACGGGACGGTTAAGAATTTAAAAACACCACTGATGTCAGAAAAGGATTAACGTTAAAAAATACCGGTAGCAGCACTTTTCCCAGGAACTAATTGATATTTTGGAACTGGTACCAATTTAATACCACTTTTTGATACACGTCCCTATCTACAACATAATAAAATGTGTGGAACCTAAGGGGGTTCTGAAGACTTTCTGAATCCACTGCATGTTTAATTGGCATCTCAGGTTACCCTCAAGTTTATACACCTCACCCAATGCTGCTTTTGTGCAGATAATTCTGGAGGGGCCTGGAAGGAAGAGGCAGTCAGAATGGGTGGAGTCTGAGAAAGAGAGAGGGGGGCTGTTAGAAGGGGTGGAGCCTGTGGGGAAGAAAGATAACAACAGAAGGCGATGAAGACTACGAGAGAGAGAACCTATCATAAGGGGCAGAGTCTGTGTGACAGTGGGAGGGGGGGATTAAGGGCTTTCAGAAGGGGGTGCAGGCCAGAGAGTGAGAAAGAGAGAGGGGGGGCTGTCAGAAGGGGTGGAGCCTGAGAGAGAGAGAGAGGAGGCTGTCAGAAGGGGTGGTTGCCTGAGATAGAAAGGGGAGGGGCTGTCCAGAAGGGGTGGAGCCTGTGAGGAAGAGACATATGTCAGAAAGGATGGAGCCTAACAGAGAGAGAGAAGCTGTCATAAGGGGCCGAGTCTGTGTGACAGTGTTGGGGGGTGATAGGGGGGCTGTCAAAAGGGGCACGGCCTGAGAGGGAGAAAGAGAGAGGGAGGGCTGTCAGAATGGCTGGAGCCTAAAAGAGAGAGAGAAGCTGTCATAAGGGGCCGAGTCTGTGTAAGAGAGAGAGAGGGGGAGGCTATCAGAAGGGGTGGAGCCTGAGAGAGAAAGGGGAGGGATGTCAGAAGGGGTGGAGTCTGTGTAAGAGAGAGAGAGAGAGGGAGGCTATCAGAAGGGGGGGGAGCCTGAGAGAGAAAGGGGAGGGCTGTCAGAAGGGGGTGGAGCCTGAGACAGAGAGAGAGGAGGGCTGTCAGAAGGGGTGGAGCCTGAGATAGAAAGGGGAGGGCTGTCAGAAGGGGTGGAGCCTGTGGGGAAGAGACATATGTCAGAAAGGATGGAGCCTAAGAGAGAGAGAGAAGCTGTCATAAGGGGCTGAGTCTGTGTAAGAGAGAGAGAGAGGGGGAGGCTATCAGAAGGGGTGGAGCCTGAGAGAGAAAGGGGAGGGCTGTCAGAAGGGGTGGAGCCTGTGAGGAAGAGACATATGTCAGAAAGGATGGAGCCTAAGAGAGAGAGAGAAGCTGTCATAAGGGGCAGAGTCTGTGTGACAGTGTTGGGGGGTGATAGGGGGCTGTCAAAAGGGGCACGGCCTGAGAGGGAGAAAGAGAGAGGGAGGGCTGTCAGAATGGCTGGAGCCTAAAAGAGAGAGAGAAGCTGTCATAAGGGGCTGAGTCTGTGTAAGAGAGAGAGAGGGGGAGGCTATCAGAAGGGGTGGAGCCTGAGAGAGAAAGGGGAGGGATGTCAGAAGGGGTGGAGTCTGTGTAAGAGAGAGAGAGAGGGAGGCTATCAGAAGGGGTGGAGCCTGAGAGAGATGCTGTCAGAAGGGGTGGAGTCATCATGACAAGCCATGCAGTGTGTGTGTGTGTGTGTGTGTGTGTGTGTGTGTGTGTGAGAGAGATATGATGAAGCCCTTATAGATCAGCACTGGCTACACCTGCTCCACTGCTGGCTTGTGTTCACAGCCATTGGTGAGTCTCAGGTAAGATCTTAACTTTCATTGGCTCTCCACCTCACAACTGCAGTGCCATAGCAAAGGGTCTGTACACCCCTCTGAACGACACATTTCAGTTTTTGATTTTTAATAAATTTGCCAACCTTTCAGAAATCATGTCACCTTGTCATTATGGGAGTGCAGACTGATGTTACCCATTAAAAATGAAATGTACAACACACTGAAGTGTGCAGAAAGTCGCAGGATCTCAGTACTTTGCCAGTCTGCTGTATGAGGCCTCATTAAGGTTCCTGGAGCTCAGAGTGCCCTGGCCTGACCCCTGCTCCTTTTCACTCTCCCTCTCTCCCACTCTTTCCGTGTCCCTCCACTAGTGACCAAACCACTATTTTGGTATCTTTCTGCTCCAGGGGACTTTGAACCTTTGCTAACATATACATAACGAAACTTACATAATCAGGCATGGCTCCCATTATATAAGCCGCTTACAGTTTGACACATGTGCTCGGCTGGTAACATTTTAAACGGGAGTGTGGACTTTGGAGCGACTTGGCCTCCATCTATTGGCCACTGCCCCCCTTTAAAGACACACTTCGCGTGCCCGTTAGTCTGGGAAAGAAGTGCACGAGAAGACCTGGGCAACCTCCAGAGATGGCTTTTCGGTTGTTTGAAGGGAAGGAGCACGCCGCTGTGTATCAGAAGTTCCGCTTTCCTCCGCCTGAAGAGATTAAAAACACAGTCCTGAAGTATCTGGACAGCAAAGTGAGACTTTTTTTTTTAACTTTATAGGTAAAACTAACAGGATACCGACCTTTAGGTGACCGTGATACACAATTTAAGATTTGCATCTGCTTGATGTTGTGTGATAAATACAGGCGGTGGCCAGAAAGGTGGAAACACCTGGGCTCGTCCATCCACGTAATTCCTCTGCAGACACAAAGGAGCAAACTGGAGATGGGCAGGGGGCCGAGCTGTGAGGCAGCAGCACTCACCGCACTGCCACTCAGACCCACTTACAGAATTTAGTAAGGAAAAACAAAATTTAAAGGTACAGCATTTTGGCTGCATAGTGGATCAATTGAGAAGGAAAGGGTAAGAGGGGAAGGGGAAAGATGGAACAAATCTGGGACCGGTGAGGGGAGATGTGAAAGAGCTGCCATTAGAGAAGGTGAAGGGAAGAGAGAGATTAAAAAGTCAGTCAGCCATTAAGATATGGAGACATGTGTGAGCTGAGCTTCTTCTGCTTTTCCTTAAAAAGGGTCTTTGAAGTCCTGTGAAAGAACCCAAACAGAGAGATCACGGTGGCTGTGATCAAGAGACATGCAAAGTGTTCAACAATCGTCTTTGTAAGGTCTACCATCTTAACGGCTTGAACCGCTCCATGAAACGGTCTGCTAGCCGTCTACATGTTTCACCCATGTAGTTGGCTGGACACGTCCTACAAGAAATGAAATTGGTGTGACCTTTAAGACTGACAAGACACCCCGTTAATAGTGAAATTAACAAAGAGGACCCAGATACAAGGGTACGGTTGGTGACATGTTTTCAGATGACACAATGTACAGATCAAAGTATGCGGTGAGGAGTGTGGCTGTCCTCTGTGAAGTGAGCTGTGGACGAGAAGTTGGTAAAGGTTAAGTAGTTCAAGGAAGGAGATCAAGGGAAAGTTAGGGGGAAAAATAAGACTCCTGTGGAAGGTCGAGTCTGCATGTCAGGTCAGGTCGAGGATCATGCACCAGTACAACAACCCACCAGACGACAAAACATCTCAGGGTTCTAGTTGGCAACCCCCCAGGCAGTCTCACCTTTTGGAAATGACCGTCTATCTGCCACAGCCAGGTGTTATACAGGCGTCCCATTGGCCTGGTCCAGCCAATTGGGCACCACATGGTGGTAGCTGATGTTCCCTCACAATGCTGGTAATGTGTCTCATTTGGGACTCCATGAGCAACACAAAGTCAAACCAGCAGAGTCCAGTCCTTGTCTCAGGTCACTGGATAGCGTCCATGTCTAGCAACCATATAGCAATACAGGAAGCACCAGGACTCCAAAGACAATGGAACATCCCTCTCTAGGAAAGACAGGGTCACGCTTAACTGAGCTAGGTCAAAGGTGGGCAAAACAAGGGACAACCTATTTAGAAGGGGCCTCACAAGAAGCGCTGAATGTCCCTGTGGTGAGCCCACCCAAACAATGGACCACATTCTCCATGGATGTTCCAAAGGCCCTACATGCACCGATGAAGATCTTAAGGATGCTAATGATGCCACTCTTACCTGGATACAGCAGTGGCATATTAAGATATGATGATGGCTCTTCCACCCTGCCAGTGAAGATGCTGGCATAGTGAGGTCCCATTCTAGGACCCACTGCAACTCTAAAAAGTTATCAAAAGAGAAAGCATTGTGGGTAAGAACCAGCTCTGCCAGTCTGAGGATGGTATTAACAGGAAGGATCCTGGCCTGGAGGTCTGTCTGGGGGCAATGAGGAATGACTGTGTACACAGAGGGGATGTCCATGGTAAAGATAAAGCAGTCAGGACCATAAAACCTAAAGCTACAAAACAACTGGAGGGCATGGTTAGCAACTTTGAAGTATGAAGGCAGACCTTCAGCCAGGGGTCTCATAAGACTGTTGGGGAATGCTGACATGTGACTGGTGGGACAGCTGCATACAGAAACAATTAAGGGTGTCCAGGATTGTTTGGTTTGTGGATTTGAGGGAGAAGGTAAAACTGAGATATCTTGTGGATTTTTAGCAATGAAGAGGTTGGCAATGGCAGGCAATTCCCTTCTGCTGGTGAGAAGAAATGGTAGGATTGACCTCCTACTGGTAATCACTTCTCAGATCCTGTGTGATGGGGAGATAGGCGGCTATTTTAGTGGTTACATTTGTGTGTTAGGTATACTTTATATAGAAGGGGGAGTCTAACTCCGATCCTGGAGGGCTACTGTGGCTGCAAGTTTTCGTTCTAACCTTTACCCAGCATGCCTTACTGGTGGCTGCACGGATGCACCAGTCTAGGTGCACTGCCACCTAGTGTATCGGAGGAGCATATGGTCATTGAAAAAGCTGTCTCTCCTGATTACTTCATTGAACTGGCCTCCCATCCAGATAAGGGTCTTCTGTTTAACCCCGCTGGAATGCCAGTCCATCCATAACATCCATAACTTGATTATTTTTACTGGACGGTCGGTGGGCCTTTTTCCACCAGACTGGTGAGTGTAGTTCATTTTTAACATTGTTAAAAAGACATTGAAACATGAAACTCTGTGGCCTTCAAAACCTGCCAAATGGTGTTTTGGAAATTTTTAGAGAATAAATCATTAAGAATCAGTCATTATTAATAATAAATCATTAATCATTATAAATCAAGTAAATCATTAAGAAAAAAAACAAGTCATTAAACGATGGATGGACTGGTTTTTCTGCGATTTTTGTATTCATAAGAGTTACTTCCAAACGCTTTGACATCACTTCCATTTTTTTTGTTCTGCATCTCCACCTACATATGACATACCGGTGGGCTCGTCCTGATATCTTAAAATGCAAGACGCTCAGCTTTTTGGGGTTCAACTCTGTTTTGGACCCTGAGGACATGAAAAATAAAACCTAATTTTTTTAGGCCGATTTTGGACCATATTTTGTGCCTGAAACGACACCCGTATAAATGAAGAATAAACCAATAGGTTTCTCCAGCAAAATGATAAGAAGGACTTGAAGCTGTACAGGACACTTCAACCCACCCCAGGGTTTCACCCCCTCATGGGATACGAGGGGTCAAAGTGACTCCTTTTCAGAAAACTTTGAAAAACTGGCAATTGGTAATCACGGCACGTGGAGTGTCATTTAAAGCAATTTGGAGGTCGCGGATCACAAATATGATCATATTGTTGATATCTGATTCTTTGCCAGTCGTCCTCATCCTCTAAGAGCCATTTCCAGAAGGTTACAAATGACAAATTTCAAGCATGAGCATGTGGGGTGTCATTTTAGAGCAGATTTACTTCATGAGGTACAAGTGCATAATAAACACAAAGGGCTGCTTCAGTCGAAATGTTTAAAGTCTGAAAATTCTCGATTACAATAGAAATGTGTCATTTGTCACCCTGTGACAGACATCGACGGAGGGCTAGGAGAGGATTAAAAATCACCTAATCATCCTGACCGTGAAATACTCTAAAACAGGGGTCCCCAATTCCTGTCCTAGAGGGTCTCAGTGGCTGCAGGTTTTCATTCTAACCCTTTTCTTAATTTAGTGACCTGTTTTTGCTGTTAATTAACTTGTTTAGAACTAATTTTAATCAACTTGTTCTTTATAATTTATTCCTCTGAATTGCTTCATTGCTTTCCTTAAACAGAAATGAAATGTGAAGTGAGTGAGCCAACAGAAGACCACCTAAGTCAGGGCCTCAACTCCAAGTGGTTGCTTAATTAGGCACCAATTCTCGTCGTTAATTAAACCCGTTCTTTAATTCAGTGGCTTGTTGCTGTTCTCGTTGTGTCATAGCACAGCCTTTCTCAATCTGTGGGGCAGAAGTAACAAAAAAAGGGGTGCGAATGTTGCCATATGTAGCGTAATGTCGCTATTCGCAGGGAAATTTTAAACTTGTAGCGGTGTATCTGCAGCAAAAAATATCTATATATATAATTCACTAAGCCGTTGCCAGAGCAAGCAAGACACCCATGAAAGCACGCAGGAAGGAGCCACGCCCACCAACTCTAAGACCATTGGATACGACAAAAACTCGCAGAGCCACGCCCACCAACTCAGATGCAGCAACTCACAACACCGGGCGTCATTCACGTTCGTCTCTGCTGACTCCACATGCACCTCTGAGCCACGTTGACTTTTCATTAGTCAACCTCAGTGGAACCTCGGGTCACACACAGGCAGCGCCAGAGAGAGGGGGCTGGATTCATAAAGTAGGAAGGCAGTTAAAGAATACACCGGGCTTGATTTTGTTTTCACTTCTGTTTACAGCGATCGGGTCGTAGCGTGCATTGTTGCAATGTTACTTTTCTTGGTGGTTTATTAAATTACGGATTTTTCAAATGTTAATTTTTTCCCTGTGCTTAAAACTCATTAAAAAAAAAGTGTTTTTAGCCAGCGGTTGGTAGCGCTATAGCGCAAACTATTGCAGTGTTAGTTTTCTCTGTTGTTCAAGGTTTTCTCAGTGTTATTCAATGTCTTTACATTTAGTTTACTATTACGCTGTGCATTCTATGGTTTAATTAACTATATTTGTGCTTAAAAACTTAAAATATATATTTACATACAGTTCGTACAGTCTGGAACTGATTAATTGATTTTACATACAATCCTATGGGAGAAATTGCTTCGGTTCACGACCAAATCGGTTTACGACCAGAGTTTTGGAACGAATTATGGTCGTGAACTGAGGTTCCACTGTATTCTTTTCGGTTATGACGCACGACCGCATCCACCATCGCAAACTGTTTTACACGCCATGGTCTTATATTTGGTGGGTGGGTCTCCATCAGTTGCTCTTGCGACCGGGCACATGACCAGGCAGTGTGTATGCTTCGAGTACGAGGGTGGACGCGACAGGACCATCTAAGAAAAATCATGTCGCGGATGTGAATCGCTGTATGCAGCGTGTAAAACAGTTTGCGAGGGGTATCCCATGGTCTCACAGTTGGTGGGCAGGTCTCTGTTAGTTGCTCTTGCGAGCGGGCACATGACCAGGCAGTGTGTATGCTTCGAGAGCGAGGGTGGACGCGACAGGACCATCTAAGAAGAGGCATGTTTGTCACGGATCTGAATCGCTGTATGCGGCGTGTTAACAGTTTGTTTGTCGCGTATGTGAATCGCTGTATGCAGCATATAAAACAGTTTCCGAGGGGTATCCCATGGTCTTATAGTTGGTGGGCGGGTCTCCGTCAGTTGCTCTTGCGACTGGGCACATGACCAGGCAGTGTGTATGCTTCGAGTGCGAGGGTGGACGCGACAGGACCATCTAAGAAAAATTATGTCGCGGATGTGAATCGCTGTATGCAGCATGTAAAACAGTTTGCGAGGGGTATCCCATGGTCTCACAGTTGGTGGGCAGGTCTCTGGTAGTTGCTCTTGCGAGCGGGCACATGACCAGGCAGTGTGTATGCTTCGAGAGCGAGGGTGGACGCGACAGCACCATCTAAGAAGAATCATATTTGTCGTGGATGTGAATCGCTGTATGCAGCGTGTAAAACAGTTTCCGAGGGGTATCCCATGGTCTTAGCAGTGTCTATACTTTGATGTGAATCGCTGTATGCAGCGTGTAAAACAGTTTCCGAGGGGTATCCCATGGTCTTAGCAGTGTCTATACTTTGATGTGAATCGCTGTATGCAGCGTGTAAAACAGTTTCCGAGGGGTATCCCATGGTCTTAGCAGTGTCTATACTTTGATGTGAATCGCTGTATGCAGCGTGTAAAACACTGTATTGTATGTTGCCCTCTCCAGAGTTATATTTTTTCATTCACCTACAGTTGTATCCTCAAAACCAACCCCATCTGGACAACTGCGTCTTTCAGGAAGTGTTCACACATCAATACATAATTATGCAGCGTATGCTACGCCGCGGGTTGGCTAGTAGAAATAAATTTTATTAGGGTTTCAAAAAAACGTTAGGGGGGGCGCGATTAAAACTGTTATGAAAACTCGGGTTGCAAATACTTAAAGGTTGAGAAATGCTGGTGTAAGTGAAGGCCAACTGTGACACAAAGTCCTAAAGACCCCAGGCGATGTGTAAGTCTCTGAGTGGTCCTGTTGTGGCTGAGGAGGCAGGAGAAGTCTGTAAAGGTTGTAGCCATAACAGTAGATAACGCTGCAAATAGGGACATGGCTGGACGACTGCTCTGAATTATAAAGCGTGGATGCTTTAGGGGGGCGTGATTAAAACTGTTATGAAAACTCGGGTCGCAAATAATTAAAGGTTGAGAAACGCTGTCATAGCAGACGTTTCTGAATTGTGGATTTTCTCTTTTCTAAGAGCACTGGGGACCTGAGCAGATTGATATTCCTGAGACCTTCATCTTTCTTTATTTTCAGATATTGTGTGATGGGCGCAGTTTGCTGCTCGTGTTTTGATTCATTTTGTATCTCATTATTGTTTGGCATCAAAGTAAGGAAAAAGAACAATTAAGGGGGTCTGAGTCTTGAAGAGCAAGTCATATAAATGAATTCAATAGGAGTTAATTAGCAGCAGAAACAGGTTACTGATTAAGAAAAGGGTTAAAATGAAAACCTGTAGCCACTGCGGCCCTCCAGGACCGGAGTTGGGGACCCCTCTTTTAGAGTATTTCATGGTCAGGATGATTAGGTGATTTTTAATCCTCTCCTAGCCCTCCGTCGATGTCTGTCACAGGGTGACAAATGACACATTTCTAATGTAATTGAGAATTTTCAGACTTTAAACATTTGGACTGAAGCAGCCCTTTGTGTTTATTATGCACTTGTACCTCATGAAGTAAATCGTTATATTTCAGATGAACGCCCCGAATTAGGGGGGCTTACGCTAATTCTGACTTTTTTTTTTTTTTTTTTGATGTGCAGAAGAAAAAGCCTCATGTTCTGGCTGTGGATATCGGCTGTGGGACAGGGCAAGTGAGCAGATCTCTAGCGCCACACTTTGAGAAGATAATTGGGGTGGACATCAGTGAGGCCCAGTTAGAAGAAGCCAGGAAAGAAACCAACTTGACTAACGTCAAGTACATGTAAGTGCGACATGCCTGGGGCATGGGGTCTTTATCCATTCATTTTCTAATTGCACACATCTGAGGGTCGCAGTGACCACAGTCTTAACAGGGCTGACCAGACATCTTTTTCCTATAATACATTTCAGCTGTCATTGGAGCATTTCCCAGGGCTTGTTGTAGGGATGTAGTGGTCCGCAGCAGGTTGGCGCGAGGGTTTTTACTGCCCTGGGCAAAGCTGTAAGCTGTAAATATTGCCCCCGAAAATCTATCTCATAACTCTATTATGAAACGCTCATGCTATAGAAGGTAGGAGTGTTGCTGTTTGAGCCACAATTGGTTGATGCCCACTGCATTGCCCGATTTTATTGATCATTGGGTAGCAGTAGTTTTAACTACAAGGTGATTGGTTAAATGAACTGTAACTGTGGATGAAACTGACAGGTTTTAAACTTTAATGTTGTGTGACATTTCACTGTCATATGTTGGAAAGAAAAACAGGAGGCTTCATGGGCTAAAGGGGTGCGGAAATGCAATTAGACATTTTTAGTCTTTACAAAATCGCACACAATTTCAAGACAAACAGCTCAAAGTGAAGAGTCACACCCCATGCCAACTTTTTACAATTTTGAAAATTGCCCAACTGAGTTTGAAACCACCCAATCTGGCAACTAAGCTGCAGAACCGAACTCAAACTAACTTAACTGTGTGTCAAAGTCTTCATCCCATCAACCCCTGCACAGTCCTGCTGGCTGCTGGGAATTGAAGTCCTCTCTGTAAACTCTGGCACAGTTTTACCAGTTTACCAGTAACGGACTTGCCCGTCATATTGACAGAATGTCCTCAAATAAACTGGCACTCGATTGGAGAAGGGCATTCTCGGCCCCCCCCCCCCCCCCCAATACTTGTTATGTTTCAGCCTGGGTCGACCCTCCCCAGCTAGAGTTCAAATGTCCCTTTTATGTCTGTTTTTTTCCATTAACATTGCTGTTCATTTAGTTCCTTTATGTCCAAGTGTCTTTTTGTTATGCACCTTGTGTGTTGTGTGTGGTCCCCCCAGTAGGAGAAGCCACCTGCTCATCACCATCACTGTCAAAGGACTGTCCTCAGCCCTGTAAAGACTATCGAAAGCCCACAGTACCCACAGTTCATTGGATGTGCTGCCGTTGGCGATTTCTGTTGGTTTTGTGACACATTTGTGCCTTGTGATTATTGGATCTTTGACCAGTTTTGCTCTGTTTTTTATGGCCATTCTTTGTTTTGTGTCTGTTTGTTATTCGGTTGATTTCTTCAGTCAACTCCTTTTGCCTTTAATGCTCTTTGGATTACTACAGAGCATTTTCGTAAAGTAAATCTTATTCATTGAGAGGCTCTGTTGGCTCTTTTAGTGACTAGCCTGGGGTTTGACAGTTTTCCCCCTCTAATGGGAATTTTTAATATTTTTTGGGGGACTTTCTTCCCTCAGAACTCTCTAGATCATAACAGTATTTTTCTGCACTGCCTGCAAATGAAAAGGGCATTAAGTTGAAGCAAGAGACACAGGCGCGACTCCCTCTGGACACTCTTAGACGGTGCCGCACAGCGCTGACAGACAACTCAGTGCAGTTTCTGACTGTCAGTAATTCATAAATTTGGATTTTTGTTTAAAAAAAAAAATTCTGACAAGCAAAAATGTATTTTACTTAAAAAGTAAGTTTTCAATTTCAAGTAACTTTACGATTCTTATATTATTACGGGTGGCAGCTAAAGTGGATGAAATGCAACTGGAAAATCTAAGCCAGCTGTTCCATCAATCAGTTATCTGCGCCACACAACCACCAAAATTCAGGGTGGCATGGACTCGCAGTGAAGAAGTGCCAGTTACCATACCTGAGATTGATAATAACGATCATCACATATGCTTTTGTCGGTTGTCTTGTCACATTTTTTTTTTTTTTTACAGAAAATGTCATGCAGAAGACCTTCCTGCTGATGATGGCTCTGTGGATTTGATCACAGCCGCTCATGCTGCCCACTGGTTTGACAAAGAAAAGTTTCTGAAGGAAGCCAACAGGGTCCTGAAGCCCGGGGGGTGCATGGCCCTGTTTGGGTTCACCACGGAGATTGATTTTTCCTTTCCTGGAGTAAACCCTGGACGTTTAACAGATATTTTTGAAGAGGTGAGGCAGTTTATAAACACTTACAGCCATGAGGAAAAGTAAGAACACCCAATGAAACGTGATTTTTTCTTTTTTACTTTCTCGTATACAAAAAATAGGGAAAGTATTGTAATCATCCAAAAATTTCATTTCGAGATTTTGATGAATCTCGACGTTTTAGACCTCCCTGACTTTCTCGTTTACAAAGTATAGAGAAAGTAATCTAATCATCCAAAAATTCAATGTCGATATTTTGGTGACTCTCGATGTTTTAGACCTCCCTGACTTTGTCGTTTACGAAGTACAGGGTAAGTATTGTAATACTCCAAAACGTCCATTTCAAGATTTTGAAATTTTCTTTCTCATGGTCTGAGAGTCCTTCAGGTGCCTTTTGCCAAACTCCAGGCGGGCTGCCATGTGCCTTTTACTAAGGAGTGGCTTCCGTCTGGCCACTCTACCATACAGACCTGATTGGTGGATTGCTGCAGAGATGGTTGTCCTTCTGGAAGGTTCTCCTCTCTCCACGGAGGACCTCTGGAGCTCTGACAGAGTGACCATCGGGTTCTTGGTCACCTCCCTGACTAAGGTCCTTCTCCCCCAATCGCTCAGTTTAGATGGCCGGCCAGCTCTAAGAAGAGTCCTGGTGGTTTCGAACTTCTTCCACTTACGGATGATGGAGGCCACTGTGCTCATTGGGACCTTCAAAGCAGCAGAAATTTTTCTGTACCCTTCCCCAGATTTGTGCCTTGAGACAATCCTGTCTCGGAGGTCTTCAGACAATTCCTTTGACTTCATGCTTGGTTTGTGCTCTGACATGAACTGTCAACTGTGGGACCTTCTATACACAGGTGTGTGCCTTTCCAAATCAGGTCCAGTCAACTGAATTGACCACAGGTGGACTCCAATGAAGCTGCAGAAACATCTCAAGGATGATCAGGGGAAACAGGATGGACCTGAGCTCAATTTGGAGCTTCATGGCAAAGGCTGTGAATACTTATGTACATGTGCTTTCTCAATTTTTTTATTTTTAATAAATTTGCAAAAACCTCAAGTAAACGTTTTTCACATTGTCGTTATGGGGTGTTGTGTGTAGAATTCTGAGGAAAAAAATGAATTTAATCCATTTTGGAATAAGGCTGTAACATCACAAAATGTGGAAAAAGTGATGAAGCGCTGGGAATACTTTCCGGATGCACTATAAAGGTGTAGTTTATGTAGTGTGGTAAGCAGCCCGGACACAGACAGGCGGACATCGTTTGAATCACCCAACACACGCTTTATTTACAAATACTTATTTACAAGGTGCACACAACCCCAAAACTCCCCCAAAAGTCCAGGCCTTCTTTCCAATGCCTTTTTCTCAAGTCCGCCTCCACTCCTCAACTCCAAGATCTCGTCTTCTCCACTCCCAACTCAAGCCATCGAACGAAGGGAGGTGGGCCCTTTTATGACCCCAAGGGGTATGCGAAAAGATGCACTTCACTGCGTGTTGTCCTGTATAACTATGTATGTGACAAATAAATAAAGAATTATTAATCACCCGGACGTGCTCCAGGTGCCTCCCGATAATCTTCTGCCGGCACTCCTCAGTGTGGCGGAAGTACCGGCTGTGCACCCAGAAGCACTCCGGGTGTCCCTGGTCGCCGGGTGTGGCGGAAGTGCTGAGGACCATGGCTCTCCAGGCATTGGGGCGACCCCTGGTGGTGACCACGGGCCCCTATAGGTTTGAGCTTCCAAGCTCAGTTCCTGTGGTCCCCAAAGCCAGCAGGGCCGTCGCCCCCTCGTGGTCTGGAGGAGGCGTAATCCCTCCTCCGGTCCTTCTGGGCATCCCAGCTGCTTGCCACCATAGGTATACAGTATATGTCAGGCTTAGGTCTCAGTGTACCTGATTACATATAAAGACTTAAAGAAATGTAACCAAGACACTTAAGCCATCAATTAAACAACATAGATAAGACGTTTCTTCTTCATTTTTTGCATGAACTGTTTGCTTTGACTTTCACTAGAACTTTTAAAATGAGGATACTTGGACTGTGGAAGTTTTCATTGTCCTTGTGCTACTAATTGCTTAAACCTTGCTGAAACTACTTTGGAAACCCTCGGCAAATGCAGCTACAAGAAGTATCATGAAATTATATTACTGTAACAAAAGGAGCAGGGCTGCCACCTGAACAGAAGAGGGCGCCACAGCCTCACTTAATTCAAAGTCAGCGTCACCAGTCAAGCAGTATGAGGTGGGTGGCAGCCTGACTTATTGCATCCCTGTACTGCCCAAAATTGGCAAAAGTAGAAATAACCCATCCATCCATCCATTATCCAACCTGCTGAATCCGAACACAGGGTCACGGGGGTCTGCTGGAGCCAATCCCAGCCAACACAGGGCACAAGGCAGGAACCAATCCTGGGCAGGGTACCAACCCACCACAGGACACACACAAACACACACACACACACACACACACCAAGCACACACTAGGGACAATTTAGAATCACCAATCCACCTAACCAGCATGTCTTTGGACTGTGGGAGGAAACCCACATAGACGTGGGGAGAACATGCAAACTCCACACAGTGAGGACCCAGGAAGCGAACCCGGGTCTCCTAACTGTGAGGCAGCAGTGCTACCACTGCGCCACCATGCCGCCCCTGGTATTATATATTACATTAAATTGCTCACTCAATCCAGTCCTGAGTATTGCGGTTTGGAGCCTTTTCTGGCAGCTTTTAGCAGTCCCTGAAAGGTTGGCGGGCAGCACGGTGGCGCAGTGGTAGCGCTGCTGCCTCGCAGTTAGGAGACCTGTCTGGGCTTCACTTCCTGGGTCCTCACTGTGTGGAGTTTGCATGTTCTCCCCGTGTCTGCGTGGGTTTCCTCCCACAGTCCAAAGACATGCAGGTTAGGTGTATTGGTAATTCTAAATTATCCCTAGTGTATGCTTGGTGCATGTGTGTTTGTGTGTGTGTGTGTGTGTGTGTGCCCTGCGGTGGGTTGGCGTCCTACCCAGGATTGGTTCCTGCCTTGCTTCCTGTGTTGGCTGGGATTAGCTGCAGCAGACCCCCCTGACCCTGTACTTAGAATACAGACGGGGCCTAGTACTGGATGTTAGCCCTGACCCTAACCTTTCACAGTTAATGGAAGAAATCATAAGATAAGTTGATAATATACTGTATTAGATAATATTACCTCGCAATGGACTGCCAACCTTTCAGTCAGTCAGTCATTCTCTAACCAGCTATATCCTAACACAGGGTCACGGGGGTCTGCTGCAGCTAATCCCAGCCAACACAGGGAGCAAGGCAGGAACCAATCCTGGGTAGGACGCCAACCCACCGCAGGGCACACACACACACACATGCACCAAGCACACACTAGGGATAATTTAGGATCGCCAATACACCTAACCTGCATGTCTTTGGACTGTGGGAGGAAACCCACGCAGACACGGGGAGCACATGCAAACTCCATGCAGTGAGGACCCGGGAAGCGAACCCGGGTCTCCTAACTGCGAGGCAACAGCGCTACCACTGCGCCGCCATGCCGCCCGCCAAGCTTTCAGGGACTGCTAAAAGCTGCCAGAAAAGGCTCCAAACCGCAATACTCAGGACTGGATTGAGTGGGCAATTTACTTTAATATATAATACCAGGGGCGGCACGGTGGCGCAGTGGTAGCGCTGCTGCCTCACAGTTAGGAGACCTGGGTTCGCTTCCACCTGTGTGGAGTTTGCATGATCTCCCCGTGTCTGCGTGGGTTTCCTCCCACAGTCCAAAGACATGCAGGTTAGGTGGATTGGCGATTCTAAATTGGCCCTAGTGTGTGCTTGGTGTGTGGATGTGTTTGTGTGTGTCCTGCGGTGGGTTGGCACCCTGCCCAGGATTGGTTCCTGCCTTGTGCCCTGTGTTGGCTGGGATTGGCTCCAGCAGACCCCCGTGACCCTGTGTTCGGATTCAGCGGGTTGGAAAATGGATGGATGGATATAATACCAGTAACGGCGTAGTGCATGATAACGTGCAGTGAATCCACTTGACGTCTAGTTGTCCTTCTCTTTCTCTGTACGTTTATCTTTCATTTGCTCAGAGATTGATGCGCTTGCTGTTTCCTGATCAGCTCTTCTTTTCTCCACCCTAGTCGCCCGCTACTTTTCTTCTTCCGTCATCATCTTTTCATGTTAAAACTGATTAAGTCCGTGTTTGTGTTGTAATTACTTACGTTTTCCTTCATTTTTTCTTAAGCTGGCACTCAAGTCTTCAATCTGCCTCAAGAATGATTTAAGATATGAAGAGGTAGGGGGAGTGATGGCGAAGGTGGTAGGGATGAGAATGGCGCCCGTACTCATGTGTCGCACTGCCGCCCTGCTGCCCGGTGCTGAGAGTTGATTCTACAATAAAATAAAATAAAAAGAGGAGTAACCTTGGAGGTCAATCATCACCCCGGAAGTGGATAGTAGACGTCACGTAGTATATGTGTACCAAATTTCAGGTCAATTGTTCTGCAGTTTGCGAGCTACAGGTGATTTAAAGTCCTGGACAGACAAACGGACAGCCATGGTAACGTATTATATAGGAAGATTCTCTAAATTTCCTGCTAAATTAAAAAAATGAATTAGGTTAACTAGTAACTCTAAATTGGCCGACCTACGTGTGCCCTGCAAAGGACTGGCATGCTGTTTTAAACTCAATTTTGTTCAGATAGGCTATTCTCAGTTTGGATGAACCAGGTTTGATAACGGGTACCATAACATAACATTCTCCAGCCCAGTTAACCCATTTCAGGAACACTGGAGCCTGTCCTGGCAGCATCAGGTGCCAACCCCGCATGGGGAGCCAGTCCAACACAAGTTCCCTCCTCCTCCTCCTCACACCGGGCCAGAGTCACCTGTCAGCCCTAACCTGCATGTCTATGGGAAACTGGAGAACCTGAAAACAAAAGCTCACAGAGAAACAATTAAAACATGTGAGCTCAGCACAAACAACCAGGTGTGGGATTCAAACCCAGGGTGCTTCCTGTGAGGCAGGATTAATGGATGAATGGATGTATTTAATACAAGCTGTCCCCCACGGCTTCACCCATGTAGAAGTGAAACAGGACAGTGAGGAGGGCCCTGCGAAAGCCCCAAGCTTTCTTCTCCCCTTGTCTCACAGCCTCACTCTCGGATTAGCGCGAATACAGTATATCGCTCCAGCAAGCGAACTATGAGAGAAGTCGCAAAATCAACCGAAATGTTCCAAGAGAATTATAGAAAAAAACAAGATTTAAATCTGTGAAGTAGTTCACTCATTCGCTAGTTTAGCGTCGGTGAGATACACCCCAAGGCTGGCGCGTCAGTGAGGAGGGCCCCGCTTTCCCTACCCTCGGCCTGCTGCCTCTCTCTTGGAGTCGCACAAATAAAACGGTACAGCAAGTTAACTATGATACATAACACAATAAGAGAAGATGCAAAATCAACTGCAATGTTCAAGCAAATTACAGAAAAAAAAAACAATCTAAATCCGTTAAGTAGTTCTCTCATGAAAAGCGGACGGACATACAGACAGACAGACATTGGATTTTATATATAGAGAAATGCATAATGTCCAGAAAAGACCTAAGTGAGCATTAAAATGAAGACAAGTGTAACGTGAGCCTGCTTTATGTCTTTAATCCTGTGAGCTGCTTGTGTGTTTTCATGCAGGAATTTGAGCACATGCTGCCTTACAGAAGCAAACCGGTATTTGTGAACGATTCTATGTTGCAAGAATTGTTTGAGGCCATCGACTATCCTGACAAGGAAAGGTATGGTTTAGGTCTTGAGGTTATGCATGTTGAGTTTTCTTGGCTTCAAGTTATAACAAAATATACACCACTGTATATGGCCAAAGAGGTCTGTGGAAACCTGACTGTCAAACCAACAGTATATGAGCTTGTTGGACATCCTATTCCAAAACTATGGGCATTCACATTTGAGTTGTCCATAGTGGGCCATACTCCTTTGACAGGGCTACCTGCTTGGTCTATAGCCCTGCATTAGTCCGTCCTGGCTCTGAGAATGGCAGGGCAATATGGTGACCCAGAGTTGTCCTTTCATTTCTTTAACTTCCTATCCAGGATAGCTACCATCAAGAAATCTGGAAGGGTCCACAGACTTAGTGCAACCCCTATAATATTATATTCTGTAAAATGCTAAATTTCCTTCGTGGGACATAAAACGTAATCTCTATTCATATTATCTATCTATCTATCTATCTATCTATCTATCTATCTTATAGTGCCTTTCATATCTATCATTTTATTACATATTGTCTTTCATATCTATCTATCCATAATATAGTGCCTTTCCTATCTATCTATCTATCTATTATATAGTGCCTTTCACTCTATCTATCTATAATCCATCTATCCATCCATTTTCCAACCCGCTGAATCCAAACACAGGGTCACGGAGGTCTGCTGGAGCCAATCCCAGCCAACACAGGGCACAAGGCAGGAACCAATCCCGGGCAGGGTGCCAACCCACCGCAGGACACACACAAACACACCCACACACCAAGTACACACTAGGGCCAATTTAGAATCACCAGTCCACCTAACCAGCATGTCTTTGGACTGTGGGAGGAAACCAGAGTGCCCGGAGGAAACCCACGCAGACACGGGGAGAACATGCAAACTCCACGCAGGGAGGACCCGGGAAGCGAACCCAGGTCCCCAGGTCACCCAACTGCGAAGCAGCAGTGCTACCCACTGCGCCACCGTGCCGCCCCCCTATCTATAATATAGTGCCTTTCATATCTATCTATTATATAGTGCCTTATCTATCTATCTATCTATCTATCTATCTATCTATCTATCTATCATATAGTGCCTTTCATATCTATCATTTTATTATATATTGTCTTTCCTATCTATCTATCTATCTATCTCTTGTGAGACTTGCCCGGACCAGACTGACACCACATCTTTCTCCAAAAAGCACACATTTATTAATCAGGAAACAACAGTCCCGCACAGCACACTGTGCTCTCATCACCAATCACCCCTACACCGGGATTCTCTCTCACTGTCCATGGGCCGCCTTTCCTCTCTCCACGGGAGCCTCGTTCTGCTCCCACTCCCGACTCTAGGTCCCTGATTGTAGGGAGGTGGCCCCTTTTATTCTCACCCGGATGTGCTCCAGGTGCTTGATGATGTTCTTCCAGGAGCACTTCCTGGTGTGGCGGAAGTACTGCTCTTGCACCCAGAAGCACACCGAGCGTCCCTAGAAGGATCTTCCTCCATCTTTACAGGGTGTGGCGGAAGTAAATGTTTCCCGGGTTCCATGAGGCTTGAAGCATCCCCTGGCGGTGGTCATGGGTCCCAACGGGTTGGAACCTTCTTGCTTCTCTCCCGTGGTCCTCTCCCAATCCAGGGTTGTTGCCCCCTAGTGGCCCAGAGGACATAAATGCCACCTCCAGGTCCTTCCAGGCATCCCGGCTGGGTAAGGACCCCAGCTTCCTCTGACACTATCTATCTATCTATCTATCTATCTATCTATCTAGTAGTCCCCTGTATCTTTTTATCCATGTACGGGTTTACTATTGTTACATGTACAGAGTCCAGTGAAATTCTTACCGTGCTGATCAGCTTGTAAGACACTGCAAGTCTCTCACGATTAATGAATTTCATGAATCAAAGAGAACAAATTGGAGAAGACTAGCATCTGTGCTACAATTTCATCTCATTACATTTTCTTTAGTGTTTCTTCCGGTTGTGGGTTCCAGTGAATTGATGAATTTTAAATCCGTGTTCTTTATCACCCTACTGAAACTTTTCTTCGTCTGTTACAGGATTGAAAACCTACCAGTCAAGAGGCCCACATCAGTGTCTGGCGCTGTTGGTTTTATCGAGTCATTCTCTGTGTATCAGTGCTTCCTAAGAGCAGAGCCAAGTGCTGCCAAAGCCACTTTAAAGAGAATTCATCAGAGGTAACGTTCCTAAAATAATAATGTGTGTGTATTCATGGAGTTGAGGCACTTAAGGTTAGCTACTGAAGATCTGTCTCTGAGGTTGGCACAAGCCTTCTGGGGACTCCCCCCTACCCACCCCCTTCCATGACAGTGTAACAGCATATTCCGTACACTAAAGACCCCACTTTCCTGTTGGTCATTTGTTGAGAAAGCAGGTGTGGCTCCTTAAAGTGATCATAATGTTTTACAAGGCTGCAGTGACAATGACATCCTTGAGAGAGGTTAGGCAATTTAAGTCAAGCTCTGCTCCTGATTCATCTGATTACGTGTTCCACATTACTTCTCAGATAATCAAATTACTCTGGGGATGTGTTTAAAGGGTCACACACCCGCCCTGTACTACAGTTAATCTGAAATCAGAAACTGAGACTCATTGGCAAAAAAAAACCAAGTGTGGCCGGGAGTGAGAAAGAGAAATGGAAAGTGCAGAGTATAGCAGGAGGTCAGACGGGGAAGAATTCATTGGATTTTAAGGTGTGTAATTAGGGACCACTCTGTCAGGATGAGCAAAGACAACTAATGTGTAGTGAGGCCTGGTAAGCCTTGCTTCTTGTTTAAAGCTTTAGTTCAGCTACTTTCTAGTATGCATGTTGGAACCGCACACAGATTGGTTTAAAGAGAATTTGGCAGTATGATTATAAAGGTACGGCAAATTAAAACAAGTGTGTGCAGACTGCAATTAAGTTTAAATAACATCTCAACATCATGAATAATTAGACTTAATATATTAGATCAGCATTTCTCAACCTTTCAGTATTTGCGACCCGAGTCTTCATAACAGTTTTAATCGCGCCCCCCTAACGTTTTTTTGAAAGGAGCCCACTAATACCAATTTGTTCTTTTTTAATGAATGATATATCATAGATGCATATTTTATTATACCTACTTAACTTTTATCAACATTTATCTAACTCTATATTTATTTTTCTAGTATCAGAATGAAGTTTAAGTTAATTTGTTTTGGTTTCAATAGATGTATTTTTCATATTTTCGATTCTTGTTTTAATTTTTTCATATCTTCGCGCCCCCCATTTTGTTACTTTGCGCCCCCCTAGGGGGGGGGCACCCCACAGATTGAGAACCACTGAGTTAAGGTAAAGCTGGGCAGTTAGGCAACCTGGCTTTGTGTGGGGGTTGAGAGAGAGACTTTAGCAGAGAAACACTTACCAAACTTGTTTGAGGCAATTCCCCCCAAATCCTATCGTAAAATTCGAAGACACCCATTCCTAAAAGGGGGGGGGGTAAACATGAATGCTTCTCACTAATGTAACACTAATATTACTGCAATGAAATTGAAAATGCAAGCTGGGGTGGTGTGATACAAGAGACACGTACAAATAGTACCTTTCATATCTATCTATCTATCTATCTATCTATCTATCTATCTATCTATCGATAATATAGTGCCTTTCATATCTATCTATTATATAGTGCCTTTCATATCTATCTATCTATCTATCTATCTATCTATCTATCTATCGATAATATAGTGCCTTTCATATCTATCTATTATATAGTGCCTTTCATATCTATCTATCTATCTATCTATCTATCTATCGATAATATAGTGCCTTTCATATCTATCTATTAGATAGATTATGAAAGGCACTATATTAATTAGATAAATAATGAAAGGCACTATATTATTGATAGATAGATAGATAGATAGATAGATAGATAGATAGATAGATAGATAGATAGATAGATATCTTATCTATCTATCTATCCATCATATAGTGCCTTTCATATCTATCTTTTTATTATACAGTGTCTTTCATATCTATCTATAATATAGTGCCTTTCATATCTATCTATCTATTATATAGTGCCTTTCATATCTATCTATTATATAGTGCCTTTCATATCTATCTATTATATAGTGCCTTATCTATCTATCTATCTATCTATCAATAATATAGTGCCTTTCATATCTATCTATTAGATAGATTATGAAAGGCACTATATTAATTAGATAGATTATGAAAAGCACTAGATTATTGATAGATAGATAGATAGATAGATATATAGTGCCTTATCTATCTATCTATCTATCTATCTATCTATCTATCTATCTATCTATCATATAGTTCCTTTCATATCTATCTTTTTATTATACAGTGTCTTTCATATCTATCTATAATATAGTGCCTTTCATATCTATCTTTTTATTATATAGTGTCTTTCATATCTATCTATTATATAGTGCCTTTCATATCTATCTATCTATCATATAGTGCCTTTCATATCTATCTTTTTATTATATAGTGTCTTTCATATCTATCTATTATATAGTGCCTTTCATATCTATCTATCTATCATATAGTGCCTTTCATATCTATCTTTTTATTATATAGTGTCTTTCATATCTATCTATTATTTAGTGCCTTTCATATCTATCTATCTATGTTGGCCCACTCATCTGTTGACTTGCTTTACATCCCATTATTATTTGGCTGCCAGTTAAAGAAACACTTAAACAGTTACAATCAAGGCAACATTGTGTGTTCTATTAGTATTAGAAATCTTATATATAAACGTCTATGTGTGGAAGTGTGTGTCTGTCTGTCTGTCCGGCCTACAGCATGAACCTCAAAGAGCCGGCAATGTGGCCCCAAGTTAACACGTGAAGCTCAAAGGAAGCGATTCTGTCACCAAAGTAAAACCGCCGAGAACAGAGAATCTCGCTTAGCCACTAATACACAAGTGGGGCGAGCACATTGGCAAAATGAGACCTCCAAAGAGGGATAAACTCGCTTGGCCGCTGATAGACAACAGAGGTGAGCACGTCAGCAAAACCAAACTGCAGGGAAAATAAAACCTCGCTTAGCCGTTAATACACAACCGTTGCGATTGATTGATTGAAGTGCCAGAATCTGCAGTTTCTAAGAGCCCAAGCTTTTTACAGCACGGGCTTACACAGCTAGTTGGTTTATAATGGAGAAAGTGGCTTAATCGAAAACGTGCAGCCATTGTAGCCCTCCAGTGACAGAGTTTGACACCCCTAACTTAAACATATGGCAAAAAATACACATTTTTCTTAATTTCTTATAAATCTCCCACTGGTCTGATGTCTGATGAAAGCCTTTACATGACTGAGAGGTTAGATGACTGTGGGCTTATTTGAAAATGGTTGTAAGTAGGGAGTGACTTGAAAGAAGCTAATGGCAAAAGTCACCATCTCGTGGGACTTGCTTCCAAAGGTTGTAAGCAGGGCCGGATTTATATGAAAAGAGGCCCTAGGCTATTCCACTTATGAGGCCCTTTCACCTTCCATTTTTAAGTTTGTAAATTACATGAGAGATAATAAAATACGTAATACGCGTTGATCTTAACCAATACATTTTTATGTTTGTTTATTAGTCATATGCGTAGAATTTCTCCTTATTTTCGGTTCAGTGTTTTAGTGTTCACTGTTTTTAGGATAGTGTAATTTTAATTTTGCTAACAATTTGAAAGTAGGCCCCTCTTGATCTTGAGGCCCTAGGCTGAAGCCTAGTTAGCCTATAGGAAAATCCGGCCCTGGTTGTAAGTATGACGTGACTTGAAAGAATCTCATGGTGAAAGTCCCCGCGAGATGGTCTGGGGACAACAACAATCTCATCTTTTAATTCTCGTGGATACGCCTCTTCATTGGGAAGAAACACTACTTTTCCCTGATGGCAACATGAATTAGACGATCTACAAGTCTCCGACTTAAAGTTTAAATCCGAACAATATATTCGATCACTTTGCGCTGTTCCATTATTTCACCGAGTAATAATTTCTGTTTGTTTGCACTAATGCGATCTTTACTATCATTTTTTTGAGACTTTTGAATTTTAGTACTTCCATTATCACTAACCTGCTCTGCATGTGTACCACGCCAACGTTTTTGAATTCTTTACGGCGTTCTACTTTGTCATCTACTCTTTGTCTTTTATTTCCGGCCCCAGGTGTGGTTAAATCTCTTGGCACAAAGTCTCGTCTTGCGAGATGTGGAAGTGTCTCTCTGAGAAAATCACATCTCGTTTCCCAAGATTTTTTTTTTATAATAGAGAGAAATCTACTTTTTACAAAGATCCTTTTATTTGCCCTTTCATCCACAAGCCAGAGGTCTACAGTCATCCTCCCTCTGGTGGGGCTTGGACTATATCATGTGAACATTGTTTATATATTCTTGAACTTTTGAAGGCAAAACCCATTTGGCTGGGTACAGGCCAAAGCCAACCAGTTAAGTAGGAGCTCTGGCTGCCCTAGGGTAACCCTGTCTGGGCAGGCCGATTAGGATTTAGGCCTGCTTGATGATTGTATTTTTGAGGATTCCCACCACTTTGGCCATTTTGTGCTGCTACACCACAATAGATATAGCCTCATCCCCTAGGCAGCCAGACCTCAAACTCAATGGGCAGGCTGCGGCCTACTTGTCCCAAAATGGGGAGCGGACTTTAAAAGCACAAACCATCCATCCATCCATTTTCCAACCCGCTGAATCCGAACACAGGGTCACGGGGGTCTGCTGGAGCCAATCCCAGCCAACACAGGGCACAAGGCAGGGAACCAATCCCGGGCAGGGTGCCAACCCACCGCAGGACACACACAAACACACCCACACACACACCAAGCACACACTAGGGCCAATTTAGAATCGCCAATCCACCTAACCTGCATGTCTTTGGACTGTGGGAGGAAACCGGAGCGCCCGGAGGAAACCCACGCAGACACGGGGAGAACATGCAAACTCCACGCAGGGAGGACCCGGGAAGCGAACCCAGGTCCCCAGATCTCCCAACTGCGAGGCAGCAGCGCTACCCACTGCGCCACCGTGCCGCCCGCACAAACCATCCAAATGTTAAAAAAGTATGCAAAAATGACCATTGAGATAATAAATGAGTCAGATTCAAATGTTTTCATACATATATTATGAGATATTGTGCAAATTTTTAAACGATAATTCATTAAGAATGTGTTTATTTTTGTTTTCATTTCTTTACTTTCTTAGTTTATTCGTTGGTTGTATAAAGAAAACGGATTTTAGCATCGGTTAGTTTCCTTTTCAAAGTAGGTCTAGCACTGTTTTTCGTCATTGACTTTCCTTCTCATTTTCGTTGTTCTTTCTGTCTCTTCCCTAAGCTTTCACCATTTGTCTTCAATTTCTTGCCTTACGTTGCCCTCTCCTGGTCAGTTCAAGCACTAACAACACCCTTTTGACGCATCTACTGTATGTCACAGCAAATGGTCAAACCTCTGGCTTGATAAGACAAGTCCAAACAATGAATCTTTAGTAGAATGTTGTGAAATAAGGTGCTATATAGGCGCCCGACCCAGCACAGATTCACACTGAGGCACGTGTATACAGAACACAAAAGTTTATTTTCTTCAGCTGGAGGGCACGTCTTCCCCGTAATCCCTCCAGCCACAACACAGTCACAAAAGCATTCACAGTAACAAAACACAACCCTTCTCTGGCACCACCACTCCTCCCTGGCAACCTCGTCCTCTTCCTCCCGATTGTGGCCCTGAGTGGTGGTTGCCGGCACTTTTTATAGTCCACCCGGAAGTGCTCCAGGTGCTTGATCACCTGCTTCTGATTGCACTTCCGGGTGGGGCTACAGAGTTGTCCAGGCCGGTCCAGGGACCCATGCAGCACCCCCTTGGTGGCCACCCCAGATCCCAACAGGGCTGTGGAGAACTCCATCTCCCATGAAGCCCTGCAGGAAACTGAGGCACCATCCTCTGCCAGGGAGGCTGCTACGAACCATCCCGGGGGAGGTATTGAGCAGTCCATGACTACTCCCCCAGAACATGTGTAGAAGGGGCATCCCAGCCGGGCATGGGACCCTGCTGGCCGCCACAATGTACAGTGCATCCGGAAAGTATTCACAGCGGATCACTTTTTCCACATTTTGTTATGTTACAGCCTTATTCCTAAATGGATTAAATTCATTTTTTTCCTCAGAATTCTACACACAACACCCCATAATGACAACGTGAAAAAAGTTTACTTGAGGTTTCTGCAAATTTATTAAAAATAAAAAAACTGAGAAATCCCATGTCCATAAGTATTCACAGCCTTTGCTCAATACTTTGTCGATGCTCCTTTGGCAGCAATTCCAGCCTCAAGTCTTGTTGAATATGATGCCACAAGCTTGGCACACCTATCCTTGTTTGCCAGTTTGGCCCATTCCTCTTTGCAGCACCTCTCAAGCTCCATCAGGTTGGATGGGAAGCGTCGGTGCACAGCCATTTTAAGATCTCTCCAGAGATGTTCAATCAGATTCAAGTCTGGGCTCTGGCTGGGCCACTCAAGGACATTCACAGAGTTGTCCTGAAGCCACTCCTTTGATATCTTGGCTGTGTGCTTAGGGTCGTTGTCCTGCTGAAAGATGAACCGTCGCCCCAGTCTGAGGTCAAGAGCGCTCTGGAGCAGGTTTTCATCCAGGATGTCTCTGTACATTGCTGCAGTCATCTTTCCCTTTATCCTGACTAGTCTCCCAGTTCCCCACAGCATGATGCTGCCACCACCATGCTTCACTGTAGGGATGGTATTGGCCTGGTGATGAGTGGTGCCTGGTTTCCTCCAAACGTGACGCCTGGCATTCACACCAAAGAGTTCAATCTTTGTCTCATCAGACCAGAGAATTTTCTTTCTCATGTTCTGAGAGTCCTTCAGGTGCCTTTTGGCAAACTCCAGGTGGGCTGCCATGTGCCTTTTACTAAGGAGTGGCTTCCGTTTGGCCACTCTACCATACAGGCCTGATTTGTGGTTTGCTGCAGAGATGGTTGTCCTTCTGGAAGGTTCTCCTCTCTCCACAGAGGACCTCTGGAGCTCTGACATAGTGACCATTGGGTTCTTCGTCACCTCCCTGACTAAGGCCCTTTTCCCCCGATCGCTCAGTTTAGATGGCCAGCCAGCTCTAGGAAGAGTCCTGGTGGTTTCGAACTTCTTCCACTTATGGATGATGGAGGCCACTGTGCTCATTGGGACCTTCAAAGCAGCAGAAATTTTTCTGTAACCTTCCCCAGATTTGTGCCTCGAGACAATCCTGTCTCAGAGGTCTACAGACAATTCCTTTGACTTCATGCTTGGTTTGTGCTCTGACATGAACTGTCAACTGTGGGACCTTCTATAGACAGGTGTGTGCCTTTCCAAATCATGTCCAGTCAACTGAATTTACCACAGGTGGACTCAGGGTGATGATCAGGGGAAACAGGATGCACCTGAGCTCAATTTTGAGCTTCATGGCAAAGGCTGTGAATACTTATGTACATGTGCTTTCTCAATTTTTTTATTTTTAATAAATTTGCAAAAATCTCAAGTAAACTTTTTTCATGTTGATATTTTGGGGTGTTGTGTGTAGAATTCTGAGGAAAAAAATGAATTTAATCCATTTTGGAATAAGGCTGTAACATAACAAAATGTGGAAAAAGTGATGCGCTGTGAATACTTTCCGAATGCACTGTATAAAGGGACAAAATTAGAAAAACAAGGTAAAAGGGCAAAAAAGGATTTGTCTACAAATTAATTCAAGGTGAACAAGTCCCAATACGAAATCCATCCATCCATCCATTTTCCAACCCGCTGAATCCGAACACAGGGTCACGGGGGTCTGCTGGAGCCAATCCCAGCCAACACAGGGCACAAGGCAGGGAACCAATCCTGGGCAGGGTGCCAACCCACTGCAGGACACACACAAACACACACACACACCAAGCACACACTAGGGCCAATTTAGAATCGCCAATCCACCTAACCTGCATGTCTTTGGACTGTGGGAGGAAACCGGAGCGCCCGGAGGAAACCCACGCAGACACGGGGAGAACATGCAAACTCCACGCAGGGAGGACCCGGGAAGTGAACCCAGGTCCCCAGGTCTCCCAACTGCGAGGCAGCAGCACTACCCACGGCGCCACCGTGCCGCCCATACGAAATCCAACAAATCAGAAATCCAAGAACAAAATTGGAATATCAAAAAAAAAAACCTGACAAATCAAAGGGAAACAATACTTGCAATAATATCTCCATCAAACTCAATACACCACTGCTGGGATCTTCTCTTTCACCTCAATATAAAATCTGAGTGTGGCCCCTCACGTTGGCCCTGCCTCTTGGGATTACACCAGCAAAGCACAAGGAATTTCAGAAAAAGACACAAATATAAAACAATTAACAAACCTTATAGATATTACACAAAAACTTGGAAAATACTAAATCAAAAAAACAATAAAATGGAAAATACATCTTAGCCAGGGGAAAACATCCTGGCTGTAACATAACCCACACTACTGCATTTCCCTAAAAGCAAAATGAGAAAAGGAAAAAAATAAAGATCAGCTAATTTTTCACTGGCATCAATTACAAGTAAAAACGACTCAGTGATCGTGAAACTGGGGCCGACACCTGACCTTGACAGCTACCGTGCCATCATGTTTACATGCGTCAGATGTTGCTCAAGCACACAGATTGTAAACATTGTCTTTTCACTTTTTATTCAATTATAGGTTTCTGGAGGAGATGGGCGTTTCTTCTGCTGACACTGAACTGGAGATTTTGATGAAGTATTACTGCATTCTGACACGTAAGCCAGAATAAGAGACACTAAAGTATATTTTCTGAAGACCTGCCACTAGCCTACCTCACCACGGTAGAAACTTACAAATGAAATTTTCAATTTTTTTTTTTATGGTTAGTACAGTGTCAAAGTGGTTAGTACTGCTGCCTCATAGCTCCAGGGTTCCAGTTCAAGTCCCTGGGCTGGTCACGGCCTATGTGGAGTTTGCATGTTCTCTCTGGTTCACCATGAGATACTCTGGCTTTACTACCACACCTTAAATGCACGTGTGCTCGCTGAAAGTCGGGAATGACAAGGAAATGGACACCAATGTAAAATAAAAAGCAATTTCTTTATTCTTGGTGAGTTAAAGAGACTGCAGCCCCCCCACATACCTCTGAAGAGACTGGAGCCCCCACCCAGCTCAGTGCCACTGACTGGTTAGAACAGACAGTCTGCCGCCTCACATGGGGCTTCCCTCTATATACCTTTTTGTGTATTAAAACAAAAAAATATATATATATACATAAATTATAATAGCTTACTACTCCCTGAATTGGAATGTGTACATTGCTGTAAGTTGCGGTTACATCCTGATTTATTACATGCAGGAGTGCACAGTT
Organism: Erpetoichthys calabaricus; assembly: GCF_900747795.2. NCBI lineage: Eukaryota > Metazoa > Chordata > Cladistia > Polypteriformes > Polypteridae > Erpetoichthys > Erpetoichthys calabaricus. The sequence goes on along the minus strand of NC_041401.2, from coordinate 193,256,314 downwards.
TCTTACCAAAATAAAGATATGCCCTTATCAGCACACAGACACAAGACCAGTTTAAAGCAGTTGCTTATAGTTCAGTACATTTAGTTATAAAGAAATTACATTCTCTGTAGTGGGCTGGCGCCCTGCCCGGGGTTTGTTTCCTGCCTTGTGCCCTGTGTTGACTGGGATTGGCTCCAGCAGACCCCCGTGACCCTGTAGTTAGGATAGAGCGGGTTGGATAATGGATGGATGGATGGAAATTACATTCTTATGGCTTGCCCGGACACCACCAGTTGGAAACCACATCTTTATAAATTGCACACGTTTATTAATCTTAATACATAATTCGCCAGCCTCCTCACTCACTCACTGACTCACTCACTCACGTCCGTCCGAAAACCAAATGTGCAGTCGCCTTCTGCGCAGCTGCCCGAAAAACCTTACGAGACCAACATCGCGGCAGGCGGCGGATTTACAGCCGCGAAAATTCAAAGAGAAAGGCAACTTTGATTAAAGCTCTAGAGGCCTGAAAGGCGATTTCGACTACAGCTCGAGGCCTAATTACGCATTCTGATTCAATTACGCATTCATTCAATACACCTCTATCAGGTTTGTGGTGCTTATACTTATTACTATTCCACTCGTGCCCATTTCATCTTATGTTGTCGAAACGAACTCTTTGTCTAGTCATAAATAAATAAAGTCCCAACACTACACACAATGCACTCAGCAATAATCACCCCAATAAGCCTGTTTCTCAGTCCTTGGCCTCCTCTATTCTCCTCCTGGGAGCTTCGTCCTGCTCCCACTCCCGACTTTGGCTCCCAGACTGTAGGAAGGCGGCGCCTTTTATCCCCCCCTTTTTGTTACTTCGTGCCCCCCTAGGAGGGTCCGCCCCACAGTTTGAGAACCACTGGTCTGATTAGATTAATAAATCCTTATTTATTAATCCATAAGGGACATGCTTCTTATAGTTTTAAGCAAGAATTCAGAAAACGATCACATTGATTTATAATATCACAGGGTGTTCTGTTAATATCAAGAGGTCAGCATTTTCTCATAAAGAATGCAAATTAGTCCCTTAAACTGTGCACAAGCTTAATTCTTTTTCTACCTAAATGAAGAACAAATCATATAGAAGTAAAAATCATATAGCTCTCTGCAGCATGATTAATACAAAATACAGTCCTTGGTATTTGTGAGTTAAATACTTGTAATCATTACAGTTAATAATGTTTTTCGTCCTCACATGCTAGGTCAATAGGTGACTCTATATTGGCCCTGTATGGTGAGGGATTGTGTGCACTGCAGTGACTGACCCAAGGTTGGTTCCCTCCTTCCCTCCAATGTTACTGGGATAGACACCAGTTTCCTGTAAACCTAAACTGGATATCTGGGTTAGGAAATATATGTACTGTATGTGATTGCTATGATAAGACTGTGTCCTAGTAGACTGCACCTCAGAAACCCTGGTGTTTTAACATTCCCCATTCTAAATCTTACGTTTGGCTCTGATCACAGTTGAGAAAACAGCATTTACCATAAAGAGACTTTTCCTTTATTGACACTAAGTTTACTTTCAGCTTCTGTTTTATTTCAGACTATGAAAGTTCACGAACCTTTGCACGGGTTAGTGTAACAGAACATGCACTCCACTTAACGTCCACTTGATTGACATCTGTGACATTATGTATGACACTTGACTTTCTGGTACTGTAAACATACACATTATGTATAGTATGTGCATTTCTGTTCAACATTGTCATTAAAAAATAAACAACATTAATTTCAACTATGGTCAACTTCTTTTTATATTTGTTGCTAGTTGAAAAATATTCTATTGGGCAATTTGCTTTGTGTCATTTTCCAAAGCTAAGTGAGAGGGCTTGGTGAAAATGTCCACCTCAGAGATCGGATGGTGGCTGGAAGGTGTTTTAAAGGAGTGTCCCATTATACTTGACTCTGTGCTTTAGTGTTCAGTGACACCACCGACTGTAAATATATGACAGAAATGATGCTGTATGGTAACAGAGTGTAGTTTGCCACTGTTTAAGAATCAACTCATTGCAAGAGTTACACAATTTTAAGAACAAGCTATAAAGTCCCAAAGCATCTCCGTGTGGAAAGACAAGAAGACTGCAGAATTTCCCAGAGAATTTGAAAGAAGGATTTAGATAGATAGATAGATAGATAGATAGATAGATAGATAGATAGATAGATAGATAGATAGATAGATAGATAGATAGATAGATAGATATAAAAGGCACTATATAATAGATAGATAGATATAAAAGGCACTATATAATAGATAGATAGATAGATAGATAGATAGATAGATAGATAGAGTGCATCCAGAAAGTATTCACAGCGCATCACTTTTTCCACATTTTGTTATGTTACAGCCTTATTCCAAAATGGATTAAATTCATTTTTTTCCTCTGAATTCTACACACAACACCCCATAATGACAACGTGAAAAAAGTTTACTTGAGGTTTTTGCAAATTTATTAAAAATAAAAGAATTGAAAAATCCCATGTACATAAGTATTCACAGCCTTTGCCATGAAGCTCAAAATTGAGCTCAGGTCCATCCTGTTTCCCCTGATCATCCTTGAGATGTTTCTGCAGCTTCATTGGAGTCCACCTGTGGTAAATTCAGTTGACTGGACATGATTTGGAAAGGCACACACCTGTCTATAGAAGGTCCCACAGTTGACAGTTCATGTCAGAGCACAAACCAAGCATGAAGTCAAGGGAATTGTCTGTAGACCTCTGAGACAGGATTGTCTCGAGGCACAAATCTGGGGAAGGTTACAGAAAAATTTCTGCTGTTTTGAAGGTCCCAATGAGCACAGTGGCCTCCATCATCCATAACTGGAAGAAGTTCGAAACCACCAGGACTCTTCCTAGAGCTGGCCGGCCATCTAAACTGAGCGATCGGGGGAAAAGGGCCTTAGTCAGGGAGGTGACCAAGAACCCAATGGTCACTATGTCAGAGCTCCAGAGGTCCTCTGTGGAGAGAGGAGAAACTTCCAGAAGGATAACCATCTCTGCAGCAATCCACCAATCAGGCCTGTATGGTAGAGTGGCCAGATGGAAGCCACTCCTTAGTAAAAGGCACATGGCAGCCCACCTGGAGTTTACCAAAAGGCACCTGAAGGACTCTCAGACCATGAGAAAGAAAATTCTCTGGTCTGATGAGACAAAGATTGAACTCTTTGGTGTGAATGCCAGGCATTACGTTTGGAGGAAACCAGGCACCGTTCATCACCAGGCCAATACCATCCCTACAGTGAAGCATGGTGGTGGCAGCATCATGCTGTGGGGACTGGGAGACTAGTCAGGATAAAGGGAAAGATGACTGCAGCAATGTACAGAGACATCCTGGATGAAAACCTGCTCCAGAGCGCTCTTGACCTCAGACTGGGGTGACAGTTCATCTTTCAGCAGGACAACGACCCTAAGCACACAGCCAAGATATCAAAGGAGTGGCTTCAGGACAACTCTGTGAATGTCCTTGAGTGGCCCAGCCAGAGCCCAGACTTGAATCCGATTGAACATCTCTGGAGAGATCTTAAAATGGCTGTGCACCGACGCTTCCCATCCAACCTGATGGAGCTTGAGAGGTGCTGCAAAGAGGAATGGGCGAAACTGGCCAAGGATAGGTGTGCCAAGCTTGTGGCATCATATTCAAAAAGACTTGAGGCTGTAATTGCTGCCAAAGGGGCATCGACAAAGTATTGAGCAAAGGCTGTGAATACTTATGTACATGGGATGTCTCAGTTTTTTTATTTTTAATAAATTTGCAAAAACCTCAAGTAAACTTTTTTCACATTGTCATTATGGGGTGTTGTGTGTAGAATTCTGAGGAAAAAAAATGAATTTAATCCATTTTGGAATAAGGCTGTAACGTAACAAAATGTGGAAAAAGTGATGAAGCGCTGGGAATACTTTCCGGATGCACTATATATTCTGGTTGCTCCATGTGCAGGCTCTTTTTCTGGATCCAAACAAGGACAGGAAAGGACTCAAACCCCACCTTCAAAAATACAGGAATAGCACAATGCCTACATGCAGTTCTCATTCTCCCAACAAAGAGAGAAGATTTTGTGCTGACAGAGGACAAATGTATTCTATTCTGTCTTTAGGGTGAGTATTCAATTCTCCAGTTGTCTTTGGCTCTCTAGTCCTGTGCTTGGCTTGGCAATTCTAAATGCTCAGCCCCTGCGTATCATACTTGGTCTACCTGTATGAATGAGTCCATAACAGTGGGCACAGAGACATTGACATTAAGCTTAATAACAAAACATATTATAACACCAATGCAGAGAGCTCTGATTCATTGCTTGGGCTTTATTTTCCATTGTTCAGGCCTGGCTGTTCAAAAAAAGCCAGTAAGGTGGATCTTAAACAAATAAGGGGTATGTTAGTTAACGGTCTACCAGTACAGATCTAAAGTTAAAAATGGTAACAATTGCACTTAACCAAAAGACATCATTGTTGACTTCAGGAGAAAGCACATGCCACACCGGCCACTTACAATCCATGGAGACAGTGTGGAGTCGGTGAGAAGCACCATGTTTCTGGGAATGCACATTACAGATGACCTGACATGGACCACAAATACCACTTCTCTTGTCAAGAGGGCACAATAGCGACTTAATTTTCTCCGAAGGCTGAAAAGGGCAAACCTTCCCTCTCCTGTCCTCACAACTTTCTACAGAGGCACTATCCATCCATCCATTTTCCAACCCGCTGAATCTGAACACAGGGTCACGGAGGTCTGCTGGAGCCAATCCCAGCCAACACAGGGCGCAAGGCAGGAACCAATCCCGGGCAGGCACTATAGAAAGTATATTGACCAGCAGCATCTCAGTTTGGTATGGTAGCTGCACTGTCACTGAACAGAAGAGTGGTGAGGACAGTGGAGAAAATCATCGGGTCCTCACTCCCATCTGTTTAAGAATTACACTACTCACGTTGCCAGAGCCGATCTATTAAGATCATAAAAGATCCCACACACCCGGCACATGGACTGTTTGAACTTCTGCCCTCTGGAAAACGTTACTGCAGTATGCACTGCAGAGCGACCAGAATTAAAAGGAGCTTCTTCCCCCAGGCCATCAGAATACTAAACTCTGTTAAATAACCTTTGTCCTTTTGCTCTCTTACTTACTGTGCACTTTATTACCACAAATAGGTCTTAAGTTTACATTATATTGTATTGTAATATCATACAATATTACATTGTCTATATTGTATATATTATGTATAAATATTGTATTCAGGGTGGCATGGTGGCGCAGTGGGTAGCGCTGCTGCCTCGCAGTAAGGAGACCTGGGTTTGCTTCCCGGGTCCTCCCTGCATGGAGTTTGCATGTTCTCCCCATGTCTGCGTGGGTTTCCTCCCACAGTCCAAAGACATGCAGGTTAGGTGGATTGGTGATTCTAAATTGGCCCTAGTGTGTGCTTAGTGTGTGGGTGTGTTTGTGTGTGTCCTGCGGTGGGTTGGCACCCTGCCCAGGATTGGTTCCTGCCTTGTGCCCTGTGTTGGCTGGGATTGGCTCCAGCAGACCCCCGTGACCCTGTGTTCGGATTCAGCGGGTTGGAAAATGGATGGATAGATGAATATTGTATTCATATGGTGCAATATCACAATCATTGTGAAACGAATTGCAGTATTTTCTTTCATATTATATTTCACCCACTGACTGGCTTACATTTATATATATCTTTTGTTTTTATTGTTTGTACTGTGCTGCCTTGTGCTGTCTTACCTACTTTCTGTGTAAGAAGTGAAATGTTTGTAATGTCTGTATGTTGTCTTGCGTGAAATTGTCTTTTATGCACCCGTCTTTTATGTCTGCACATTGAGCCTGGAGAAACGCAATTTCGTTCAGCTATGCATCCGTTGTTGTACTGTTGTACGGTATGAATGACAATAAAGTTCACTTACTTACTTACTTAGCTGTGTAAGCCCGTGATGTAAAAAGCCTGGGCTCCTAGAAATTCTTGAAATCGTCAGAAAAAAATTGAAATGCAGAGTCGGTGGTTTCGTTTTGTGGACATGCTTGCCCCCCTTGTCTATCAGCGACTAAGCGAGCTTCTCTCTCCTCAGAGGTTTTGTTTTGCCGATGTGCTCGCCTCACTTGTGCATTAGCAGCTAAACAAATTTGTGTTTCCTCTGCAGTTTAACTTTCGCGACAGAGTTGCTTTCTTTCAGCTTCATCCTGTAGCCTCGTACTTCTTTCTTTTTCCTGACTCATTAACTTGGGGCAGCCTTGCCGGCTCTGCGCTTCATACTGTAGCCTCGCACTCTCGGGCCGGACAGACAGACACACACATTTTCCACGCGTAGACGTTTAATTTAAGAAGTGTCTTTCTATGATTTCTGTGGCATTTAAAAGGACTCTGAGAGCATGCAGAAAAAAAGTCTCTGGTCTGAGACAGAAATTGAAATGTTTGGGCAGAACTCCAAGCACTCTATCTGACAAAGACCAGGCATTGCTCAACACCTGCCTAATACCATCTCTAGGGTGAAACATGGTGGCGGCAGCATCATGCTATTGGGGTATAGAAACAGGGAGACTGGTCACAATGAATGGAGGGAGGGAGGAATGCAGCCAAACACAAAGCAGTCCTTGAAGAAAAACTGCTCCACAGTGCACACCACCTCAGACTGGGCCAACAGTTTATCTTTCAGCATGGCAATGACCTGAAGCAGACAAGCAAGAGAATGCTGGAGACTGTTCAGGACAAGTCTCTGACCGTCCTTGTGTGACCCAAACAAAGCCCAGGCTTAAACCCACAGAACATGTGTGGAGACAAGACATGAAGATGGCAGTGTGCAGGCACTTCCCATCCAGCCTTAATGGAGGTAAAGAGGATCTGCCAGGAAGAATGGGATAAACTGCCCAAATTCAAGTGTGCAAAGCTTGTAGAGACTCAGAATTGCTTCTACAAAGCACTGAATTAAGTGTCTGAATACTTAAATGAGAGATTTCAAGTTTTTTATTTTTAACACATTTGTACACCTTTCTGAAAACACATTGTCATTATGAGTTATTGAGTGTAGACTGATAAGCAATTTATCCATTTAAAATGAAATCTACAACACAATAAATCACATCGAAAATGAAGGGGTCGGAATACTTTCTGGGGCGTCACAGTGGTGCAGTTGATAGCGCTGCTGCCTTGCAGTTAGGAGACCTGGGTTTGCTTCCCGGGTCCTCCCTGCGTGGAGTTTGCATGTTGTCCCCGTGTCTGTGTGGGTTTTATAATCGCATTGGCAATTCTAAATTGTCCCTAGTGTGTGCTTGGAGTGTGGGTGTGTGTGCGCGCACCCTGCGGTGGGCTGGCGCCCTGCCCGGGGTTTGTTTCCTGCTTTGCGCCCTGTGTTGGCTGGGCTTGGCTCCAGCAGACTCCCGTGACCCTGTAGTTAGGATATAGTGGGTTGGATAATGGATGGAATACTTTCTGAATGTGGCAGCCACACCAATCGCCATTAACTATTAGCTATTAACTCAGGTTTAGGTTTATGGGGAGGTGGCACATATCCTAAAAATTCAAGTGTAAGTCTGGAACCCTTCCTGGTCGAGATGCCAGTCTCCTTCCAGGTAGGATAGCACAAAGAGTGGCCGCTTTCAGTGCTTGAAGTCGGGGCCGACTTAACAGCATCATAGGCCCCGGGGCAAAATAGTGCACTGGGGCCCCTGTTTTGATAACAAAACTGAAACATACCTAGGCATCAGAAACATTGTGGACCCCTAAGCTCCTGGGGTCCCCAGCTAGTGCCCATACATTAAGACGGCCCTGCCTGAAGTAGCACCAAACTCCAGGTGGTACTCACCGTTTTTGATGATGCAATAATATTCGATGGAAAAGCGGGTGGTGGTACTTTAATGAAAAACTGAAAGAGGTGCAGGTACACTTTAGAGCTGCTACCTTCTCTCTCTATGACTTGGTCTGCCTGTACTTTGCTAAGTACGTTACCAGTGTGCCGTACATCTTCTTCTTCTATCCGCTACTCCCGTTAGGGGTTGCCACATATTGTCCGCAAATTGATTTGTTAAAATTTTTATGCCCTTCCTGACGTAACTCTCCCCATTATTCCGGGCTTGGGATCGGCACGAAGAAACACACTGGTTTGTGCTTACCCTGTGTCTGGGTTACCAGTGTGCCGTCCACCACTGTTACAAAAATGCCTAGAATATGGATCATTCTGTTCAAGTTTTTCTTTTAAGCATGTGAATGCGAAGTACATAAGGTAATAAAGTTGAAGTAAATTAAATATACTACTTAATAAAGAACACAAAACTGCCGCTGCTGTTTTCATCGTGGACAGTGAAAGCGCAGGGGAGCGCCGCAGACACACCACCAGTCGCCGTCTATTGTGCGGGACTGACAGCGAACTGCGCGTCAACTTTTGTACCGCGAACAGGATTGTGGGATCGGCAAAGCAGCCGTGCTCGCTTTTTTGCTTACGCACGCGCCTCTCTCATTATTAGCACTGTTTTTTTGGGCAGTGACGGGGCGTTGTAGCGGTGGGTGGATTTTGTTCGCTCCTTGAAGGTTTTGGGCACCCCTTCAGATGGCGAATGGCCAAAGTTAAGCGTTGCGTTGGGCGCAAGACACGATTCAGGAGAGCGGAGCAAAGAGAGAAAGATGGCCTACCGAGGCTTCGAAGGGAAGAAGCACGCCTCTGTGTATCAGAAGTACCGGATTGATCCACCGGAGGAAATCCAAAAGTTAATTCTCGGGTATCTGGATAAAAAAGTGAGGCCAACTTTCTTTCGACGTTTACCTCTTTAAATGACATGCTGAGGGGCAGATGTTAGGCCGGTTAATGCGAATCCGACAGTTGTGTTCACGTTAAAGAGCCGACATACTGTAACTTGCAAAACCTGACAGGTGTAAACATGCAGGTAAGAATTTCACTGTCATCCGCCTGCTGCCTAACAGGGTGGAAATCAGTCAACAACAACATTTATTTATTTAGCACATTTTCATACAAAACGTAGCTCAAAGTGCTTTACATAATGAAGAAAAGAAAAATAAAAGACAAAATAAGAAATTAAAATAAGACAACATTAGTTAACATAGAAAAGGAGTAAGGTCCATCAATTCATTTTCCGAACTTGCTTTCACTACTAATTTTGATTAAAAAAATTACAAAACTTTATAGATAGATAGATAGATACTTTATTATGTGCAGTGTCTTCTGCTTCTCAGTCTTTTTACTGCTGTTGAATTACTGACACTGTTCTGAGGAGACGTGCAAATGAGAAATGCGTCGTACTGTGTGTACATATCAATATAAAAAATATACTGTAATAATCTGTAATGATAATAATTACTTTTAAAATCAGTGAGGTCCGTTGTTATATCCTATCCTGCTTTGCTTGCCATTTCTGACACTCAATTTATGATGTTTAGGCTTTTATTAGAGGGGTTTCTGCACATTTTCTGCTGTCAGTCAGTAAGCTGATTTGTTGGTCTATGTGCATACTGCTGGCTTTATTTCATAACTCGTTTAAATCCATGCCATTTTAAAACTTTTGTTTCTTTTCTCTAACGCTTTCTCCATCGATATCTATGACATCCATAGGATGATTTGGAGTTAGATTAGATTCGAAAAAGCACATTTAAAAAAATCAGAGGTTGCGCCAAAGTGCTGTACAAAGAAGCATTAAAATAAACACAATGCAAACAATCATGCAGAAGCAGATTATAATAATAATAATAATTCTTTGCATTTATATAGGCAGTCCCCAGGTTACATACGAGATAGGGACTGTAGGTTTGTACTTAAGTTGAATTTGTATGTAAGTCGGAACAGGTACATTATTTTAATAAATACTATTGTTGACCGACTGTAACCAAGTGCTCTGCCAATGAATGATGGAGTGTCACCTCTCTCTGACCTTTTTATTATTTCGACTTTACTTTCAATGGTGATGGTTTTTCTCTTCTTTACTGTATCACCAGCACTTGCATCAGATTTGTGTTTCAGAGACATTCTTGAAGGGTGAAGACCAGGGCCGGATTTATATGAAAAGAGGCCCTAGGCTATTCCACTTATGAGGCCCTTTCACCTTCCATTTTTAAGTTTGTAAATTACATGAGAGATAATAAAATTTTGCTAACAATTTGAATGTAGGCCCCTCTTGATCTTGAGGCCCTAGGCTGAAGCCTAGTTAGCCTATAGGAAAATCCGGCCCTGGTGAAGACAAAAGGTTAAGATGAGCTGTTCTGCACAGCACTGTCCACGCTATCACAGCAGGAAGGCACCAGTCGTCAACACGTCTGATGTACTGACAAGAGACAACTTCCTGCTATGTGTGTAACAGTACAAGCAGGCTTGCTATTAAGAATGACTGGGGGTGGCAAGGGGGGGGTTCATCACCAGCCCACCTCACAGTCCCCTCCACTACAGTATGCTGCCTGCAGTGTCCGCTCACCGAGAACGAACACGGTTCGGCCAAAGGCGGGTAGTGAATCGCCCAACCCCAATTCAACAGGCAGCCATCCGAGGCACACTACAATGCTACCCCTGCAGCCCCGTTCAGCCACAACCGGGTCACCGCTTGCAGCATTACCAGCCGTGTGTGCTGGGCAGGTAGTGAAAAGCCCCCCCTCCGCTCCTTCCAGTCAGGAGCAGTAGCTGCGGTGGCGTAGTGGGTGGGCAGAGAACCATCGTCCTGCACACAAGCAATAGCTGTGGCCCCGGTGACTATGGACCACGGGTCACCGCTTGCTGCCGGAAGCCACCCGAGGAACACTACACTGCGCGAGCAGCGAAATCGCCCCCCCCCTCCAGCCACCGCTTGCAGCATCCCCAAGCTGAAGATGATGGAGTGGCAGTTACTGAGGTGCATGCGTCGCAGCTGCGTCCTCATTCGTAAGTCGCAGGTCGGATGTCCGTAACCTGGGAACTACCTGTATAGATAGCGCTTTTCTCACTACTCAAAGATTAATAAAGCAACCGATTATAGCGTCCACCACACTCCCATTATACAAAGTGAAAGGCAGAAGAAAACAAGCAGGTCTGAAGCCGATTTTTAAAAACTTCGATTAGAGGATGAAGGCTTGATGTGGAAAGGCAGGTCATTCCAACTGAGAAAGCTGTCTCCCCTTGACTTGAGCCGAGATCTTGGAGCTACAAGGAGTCGTCGTCCAGATGATATCAATGGCCTCGGTGCCACTGTTATAACGTGTTTTTTATTAAGTTTAATGTCACTGTTCTCTGTGCCCACTGTTATGGATTCATTCATACAGGCAGACCAAATATGGTACACAGGCACAGTATCAGCATTTAGAATTGCCGAGCCAAGCACAGGACTAGAGAGACACAGACAACTGAAGGATTGGATGGTCAGCCTAAAGACAGACTAATATATTTCTGTCTTCTGTCAGCATATTTCCTTGTTGGGAGAATGGGAACTGTATGTGGGCATTGTGCTGTTTCTGAATGTTTGAAGGTGGGGTTTGAGTACTTTCCTGTCCTTATTTAGATACGGAGCCAGGAGTCTGCACGTGGAGGACCAGTATAAGAATGGACACCTACGGCCAACACTTTGAAGCTTCCGGGCGGAAGAGTATGTCTTCCGTCCGAGGCCGGGCAGAAGATTATGTCTTCTGTCCGGCTAAAACCCTTTCAGCGTGGCGACGACAGATGACGGACTGCACAGATCAAGTCTCCCGCATTCTTGATATGTCTGTCATAAGCTTCCTGCTTGTAATACCACGTGAAACCGTCAGTAAAGAGCTAAATTATCCTTTTGTTCTCGTGTAATCTTTTAACCGTCATATTGCATGCAGGGGAGGGATAATACCTTTTTATTTAAATTCAGGTTATTAAAACGCCGCAATTGAAAAGAACACATTTCCAGAGAGCTAATGCCTCTTAAGGAAACAGCCACATAGGGGTGATGCAGGTCACAGATGTATTTTGAAGTGAGACCCTGTGAGGCTTTAAAACAAACAACAAGATTTTAAAATCAATGGGACACCTCACTGGTAGCCAGTGGACAGAGAGGCTAAAATGGGGGAGATGCAATCCTTTTTTCTCGACCCAATTAAGAATCTAGCTGCAGTTGCGACAGAGCAGATTTTTTGCAGCCCCACATATAGGGAATTACAGTAACCCAGCCGAGATGTAATAAAGGTATGAATGACTGTTTCTAAGTCCTTCTGTGAAAGAAAGGATTTTAGTTTAGAAATTTGCCTCATTTAATAAAAACTGGACTTTACTACCATGGGGATTTGTTTTTCAAAACTTAGTGATGACTTGAAGATGATACCAAGGTTCCTGACATCAGTTGACTGATTGATTCATTTTTGTGTTTAATTTTTAATCCAAGGAAACAGAAAAATGAGCAGAGAGGGTTTAAACAATTTGTGTAATAAACTGATATGCTGTCTAATGTCTAAGGACAGTCGCCTGTTTATTTAAAAGAGGCCAAGATGTGTTATAAAAATGATTTTTTTTTTGTATTTTATTTCATCTTATACAGTTTCTTGTATTAGGAATTTGTTCATTTTCGCATACCCCTGGGGGTCAGAGTGCAGGTTAATCATTGTACAGCACCCCTTGGAGCAATTGCAAGTTAAAGGCCCTGATCAACGGCCCAGCAGAGTAGGATCTCTTTTTTGGCAGTAATGGGGATTCAGACCGGCAAACTTCTGGATACCAGTGCAGATCCTAAGCTTTAGAGCCACCTATTACCTGCCTACATGTTTGCATACAATTGTAATAACGTGCGTGTATGCTACACATTTGACCACTTTTCCATTACTTCAGGGATTTTTAATGTTGTGTGTGTTTTTCTCCCTTCTTATTTTTTCAAGCAGGGTTTCTATTGTGCAAATGAAAAGGAGAGCTGATAGAGGGCATCCTTGTCTTACAGCAGATTCTATGGGGATTTTTGGAGTTAAATTACCATTAACTAAAACCTGGCTTATTTTACCTTTATTGCAGTGTTCCACCATTTCTATAAACTCTCTTAGAGGACGCATTCTCTTTAATACTTCTGCCATATACTGCATATGTGGTCTAAATAGAGCGACATCTGTGGCAGAGCGATGGGCGCTGAGCAGACTCCTGTCAATCATGGAGAATCCACTGCATCCACTAAACAGTGTCATCTCCAGACAGAAGAGCAGCTTCAGCGACAGACTGCTGTCACTGTCCTGCTCCACTGACAGACTGAGAAGATTGTTCCTCCCCCGAACTATGCGACTCTTCAATTCCACCCAGGCTGGGAGACATTAACATACATAGTTATTGTCTGTTTTTACCTGCATTATTATCAATCTTTAATTTAGTATTGTTTTTTTGTATCAGTATGCTGCTGCTGGAGTATGTGAATTTTCCCTTGGGATTAATAAAGTATCTATCTATCTATCTATCTATCTATCTATCTATCTATCTATCTATCTATCTATCTATCTATCTATCTATCTTAAACATGTTCTTGAAATCTTGGTTTCATAGGGTCAAAATAATTCTGCCTTTCTTTTGAAAACCTGATTGCCTCTGCTTGATCCTTCAATTTTTTTCCACCCCAAGTGCTTCAATGAAAAAGTAATTTCATGATGAACAACCTCGGGTGTAAATGTGTCTACAGCTGAGCTAGTGAGGTGTTGATTTCCCTATTATGCGGGAACAGGTCAATTAATTATAGGTGTGAATTTATCATTTCTAAGAGTTATGATTCACAACACTTTATACTTCTTTAACTGAACTAAAACTAAGCCTAAATAGTTTTCTTTGGCCACAATGACTGGCTGCAATGAAAACCAGCTGGCACTCCCAGGAAGTGTAGGACCACTGCCTCGGTGACATTCTCAGAAAAGATATAATCTGCAAAGTGAGAGCACAAAGAGACATAGAATTAAATGACAGGAACTGACAAACTTCTAATGTGGAGACAGGCAGGAGGAAAATCCCACAGCCACTGCAGCCTCCCTGCCCAAGTGGACCACATATGGAGCACACAGACACGTTTTGTTATTTTTTTTTTGTTTGTTTGTTTGTGTTTATCCGCTACCAAAGGTGTGAGTGTGTGTGAGTGTGCCCTTCAGTTCAGTTTATTTGTGTATAGCACTCTTTACTGAGTGCTAGCACAGAGTGTAGTGACACATTCACAGGTTGATATCAATACAAAATTTACAAATTACCAATCACATAACAAAGACATGCAGGTTAAATTGGCCCTAGTGTGTGCTTGGTGTGTGGGTGTGTTTGTGTGTGTCCGGCGGTGGGTTGGCACCCTGCCCAGGATTGGTTCCTGCCTTGTGCCCTGTGTTGGCTGGGATTGGCTCCAGCAGACCCACGTGACCCTGTGTTCAGATTCAGCGGGTTGGAAACTGGATGGATAATAAATACACACAAGACACAGATGTATTTAAACAGAAACAAAGTGCCTCAAAACTGGTTAACACAAATAGGGCCCAGCTCTATCCGTCCATTAGAATAGAACAGAATGCCTTTCTTGTTGTTGCACGGATATACAACAAAATGTTGGTGTGTCCCTAGAATAGTACATACAATATAATAAAATCAACCGATTCAACATATGCTCTGCATTTGAAACTACACACCTACATCAATATAAACCAGTAATACAATAAAACATTGACGATGTACACATATAAATAGTAAATAGTGAAGTAGTTCCATTTTGCAGTGAGTCTCTGAGATGTTGCACTTTTGCCCCATTGATGCAATGGGTGACCATAAAAGACAGAAGATCAAAAGCACTTGGATGCAGTGAACACTTATTTAAGAAAAATGTAGTTCTCTAATAGCATTCGGGTCGAAGCCTTCCAGTTGTCTGGAAGTGTGCGTCTTAATAGAACTATAACGCCTTCCAGAAGGCAGCAGAGTGAACAGGAGGTGGCCTGGATGAGATGGGTCCCTAATGATTTGTTTGGCTCTTCGTAAACATCGAGTCTGTATTTTCCCTCTAGTGAAGGTAACAGGGTGTGGGTAATATTTTTTTGTGCTGATTTGGTGCCCTTTTGTCAGCCATAGAGTAGCCAGCTTGTCATATCAAGATGCCACTGGTGAGTATGCTATCCACAGAGCAGCGATAGAAGGACACCAACAGCTGCTTGGACAGGCTAGCCTTTCTCAGTATCCTTAAGAAACACGGCCGCTTCTTTGCCTACTTCAACACAAAAGTTGTGTTAACAAATCGTGTGAGGTCCTGGGAGTTGTGTATGCCAAGTAATTTAAAGCTAGGCACTCTCTCCACTATGTCTCCTTTGATGTATAGAGGAGCAGGTTTCTCTTCCTACCTCCTGACAATCAGCTCCTTTGTTTTGGAGGACTTGAGTGTCAAGTTGTTAATAAAGCACCATTCAGGCGGTTTGATGACCTCATCCCGTTAGGCAAAATCATTACGGTTATGTATCAGTCCTGCCACAGTTGTGTCATCTGCAAACTTGACAACTGTATTGGAGCGCAATCGTGGGTATATAAGGAATAAAGAAGAGGACTCGGCACGCAGCCCTGTGGAGCTCCAGTGCTGCGTGTCGGGGTCAGGGAGTGGGGGGTCCCAAGTTTGTGGTTGGTTTGTTAAGAAGACCTTGATCCATCTACATGTGTGCTGATTGACACCCAGGTCGAGCAATTTGGTGACCATCCTGCTAGGGACGATCAAGTTAAAGGCAGAACTCAAGTCCACAAATAACTGGCACCCCTTCTAAAGATGGTCCCAACCGTATACGAGAGGATTCAAAATTCAGCACAAATTCTTTGCGTCCCTGTACTGATTAAACAAGTTCAAAGTTTATTGGATTGAGGTTTTTATTTCTCTGGCATCCCATCCAGTGTTGGTTACTGCCTTGCATCTCATAGTTTGAGACTGTGTGTAATAATCGGCCTTAACACACAGAAAAAGGTTTGGGGCAGCCACCCGTATACTTGATTCCTGCCTGCAATAGGCCAGATATAAGCAGAGTTGTGAACAATTTCGAGTCCAAAACAGAACTGACTCCATGTGGAAGTTGTCTTGCTTTTATAGTAGATCGGCAGAAGTGATGCCGTATGGGGGCCGGAACCGGATGTAACGTCTTCAGGGCCGGACTCGGGGAGAATTTCCTATCTTTGATATGCAGAAATAGCAGAGGAAAGATTAGTGCACCCCACCGCCCCCTGGCCTGGAGTGGAATTACCTTTGATTGGTCCCTCTAACTGCCTGTGTGACAACAGACACCAACTCCAGGCCACTGTGAACCACAACAGTGGGCGAGAAAACAGATGAATGTTTCTTTAGAGTGTACATTTTTATTGTCATTTTGTTAAATGTGATAGTTTTTATAACGTTATGGTATTTGACCATCTATTTTTGTATTAACCTGAATTATCCGGTTGTTAAGATTAATTTCGTGAAAATAAGAGTGGCACAGTGGTGTAGTGGTAATATTTGCTGTCTCAAACTCTAGAGACCTTTAATCAGTTCCCACTTCAGTCACTGCTCATGTAAAGTTTTTGCAAGTTTTCACCCAGTGTTATTACGGATTTTCTTTAGTTACCTTTCTCATCCCAGAGATGTGGTGACACTGACACTGCCTTTGATGAATTTTCGCTCCAACTGGAGATGATTTCTGCATTGTTTTTGGGTTAGCCTGCAGCCCAGTAATGAACCCTGTACTGGAAAAGTTACCATAAAATTGAATAAAAACCCACATAATCCAACTCAAGGTCTTGGAGGCATAACCTGTATCGAGCCTGGTTATTGTCTGTGGGGGTTTACTAGAAAAATGGTCTAATCTGTGTCAATATGAGCATCGTGCAAAAGAAAGCTGACATAATAAAATAAAAAAAGTATTATTTAAAACCAAGTATTTATTACAAGTCTTGATAATCATTAAACAGTGATATGGGTGAAGGTAGAAATGTTATCATGTGTCATTCATTCATTCACTTTCCAACCAACTTAACTAGTTAAAGCCTGTAGGGCTGCATGTTTGCCATCAGAGTTTGTGCAAAGCAGGATCCCAATCTGGGTAGGACATATTTCAATGATATTTACTCTTTGACATGATATGATATATTTGTTCTGAATTGCAGGATTCTGTTGCAAGTTAACAAATAGCAGCATTAAAATTTTGATTAGGCTTGTGTTTTTCATTTTTTTTAGAAGAAAGTCTTGTTATAGCCCATCCGTTCATTTTCTAAACCCGCCTATCCAGAGTAGGACTGCAGGGAAGCTGAAGCCTATCTGAGCAAACAGTGGCCACAATATGTTACGGCCTACCCAAAGAGTCTAGGGATATCGATATAGGCCACACACTAGTGAGAGAGAGAGACAAAACACAAACAAAAACCTAAAATAAAACAAATTCCATTTATTAGAAAAAAAAAAAAACCAACACACAAGATATATGAAGGAAACTACACAAAAACAAGCAAGGCAGGAAAATCCACACAAACTTAGCTGCCCAACTTCACAAAGTCTACAGCAGACATACCAATGTACCTTTATTATATAGATAGCTAGCTTACAAGGATAACTTTAATAAACACCTAAAGCCAAACTATCTAACCCTACCCTACCCTACCCTACCCTATCCTATCCTATCATACCATACCATACCATACCATACCATACCATACCATACCATACCATACTCAATTCTCCCTTCTCTCCTCTCTCTCCCTTCTCTACAAAAAAGCTCAATTTTTAAACCTCCACCCCACCCATACCCAGGTGAGTTAATCAATAAGCAAATTAAAAGGGTAATTAAGGCAAAACCCAATTAAGGTAAACCCATAAATTAGAATTAAATTAAAAGCTAAAGTAGGTCGTAACATACCCCCACCCATAAAAAAAAAACTTTTTTTTTTCAAATCATCAGTCCCATACATTAATACGAGAAAGTGCATCAGCAATTATATTTTCTTTACCCTTCCATCCATCCATCCATTATCCAACCCGCTGAATCCGAACACAGGGTCACGGGGGTCTGCTGGAGCCAATCCCAGCCAACACAGGGCACAAGGCAGGAACCAATCCCGGGCAGGGTGCCAACCCACCACAGTTCTTTACCCTTTTTATGCTTAATAATTAAGTTATAATTCTGAGCAATCAAAGACCAACACATTAATCTTTGATTCGAATTAAACATACCATTTAAAAATGTAATAGGATTATGATCTGTAAAAACCAATACAGGGTGTAATAAAATCTCTGGACAGGGTGAACACACACACACACACCGGGGGGTTAGTTTAGCATCATCAATCCACCTAACCTGCATGTCTTTGGACCGTGGGAGGAAACCCCCACAGACATGGGGAGAACATGCAAACTTCACACAGGGAGCACCCAGCACTTGAGCCCCCAATCAACTTATTGCAAGTCAGCAGTGCTGCCACTGCTCTGCCGTGCTGCCCTGTAGCTGTAGTGTATATTATGCACAACATTTAATAAACCCCAGTTAGATAGCTTTCTAAATTAATCGTAAATTAAGCATATTTTGAGAAAATGCAGATTGGACAAAAGTATATAGCACTTTGCAAAATATGTACATGGAATATTTGCTTGATATTAGTGGAATACTGCTGCTGACCATGATGCAAGAAAAAAATATTTGTGATTCCACGTAATTCAGTGTATGGCTTTCCTGTGTGAAAATAGGTCACCCTGACACAGAAAAGGGTTTGGGACAGCCATAAGTAGACTTGAATAAGGCTGCAAAGTTGAAGAATTAGTAGTACAGTAGTGTACAGACTGAGTTCAAAACAGGAACTGAGAACTGAAGGAGGTTGTCTGGCTTTTAAAGCAGGCCGGTGGAAGTGATGTCATCGGGGGCCGGAACTGGAAGTGATGTCATCGGGGGCCGGAACCGGAGGTGACGTCATCAGACCCAGGCAGAATTTCCTGTGTTTGGTCTGCAGGGAAAACAGAGAGAAAGGGTTACTGCACCCCGCCATCCCCTGGCCTAGTGTGGAATTACCTTCTTTTGGTCCTTCTAGCTGCCTCCCATGCGCACGTGTGTGACACCTGTTTATAACAAATCATCAGAGCTACCACTTTTATGTGCTCCACTTGATTTCAGTGCAAAACAGCACATTTTAAAGGCTAAGGTATGACAGTGTTCTGATCATTTAAAACACGTGACACATCATTTGAGAGTGCTGTTTTTTTAATCACAGAGAATAGAGTATCTAGCAAATCAGATTTGTAAAATTTCCTTTTTGAATTTTTAGAAAGAAAAACCACATGACCTGGCAGTGGACGTGGGCTGCGGGACTGGCCAGTTGACGAGACAAATTGCTTGTCATTTTAAGTCAGTGGTGGGGACTGATATCAGCAAGGCTCAGATTGAAGAGGCTAGGATGATGCCTGGCTTCCCTAATGTCTCTTACAAGTAAGTATGGAAACTCTTAAAGGTACAAAAATGGCAGTTGCCAAAAGAGTACTTGTTGTTGAATTTGTTTTACTTGCAATGATTTATAAAAACATTTATTCATGGAATTCCATAATTCCTTCGGAGTAGCTTTATTCTTCTGTGCTGAGAGAGTATACTGAAGGTATGAACATGAGATTTGTTTGTAACCATGACATACTCCTTTATTTAATACATTACAAACATTAGAGTAAATTTAAAGAAAATAAATCCACTTAGTGTACTTCTGTAAAATGGAGTCTAGGATCCACACATTGGTATGGCTTTGCAGCCCTTTCTCAATTCATTTTTTAATTTTGTTCGATAGTGGCATGAAGTGACAGTGCCAGTGGGAACAACTTTACTGTTAGGGTGAGTGGTGAGATTTACCAGATTTCTGCTGTACAGAGCTGGCCTAAATTATTGCTGGTTGTTAATCAGATTGTTTAATTAGCCGACCCTCATTGTCAGGTGAGTTGAGTTTACTATGAGAGATACATACAGGATTACATTTTATTACATAAAAGTTAAAAATACATCACATATTTTAGGTTTTTTTTTTTTACCCTTGCAAGTTCTTCTTGATAATAATAATAATAATAATAATAATAAATTTTATTTATATTGCACTTTATATTTTAGCAATCCCAAAGTGCTACAGAGTAAAAATAGAATAATAAAATAAAAAAAGAACAGAAGAGTCTATAAAATACTTTAACAAAATGACTTTCTAAAAAGATGAGTTTTTAGGTTTCGCTTAAAGGCCTCAGTCGACTGTGGGGCTCTCAGGTAATCAGGAAGGGCATTCCACAGCCTCGGCGCCACCGATGAAAACGCCCTGTCACCCATGCTGCTGAGCTTAGTTCTGGGGACTTGAAGAGTGTTAGTGAGTACAGAGCGGAGGGAACGTAAGGAGTTATGGGGGGTAAGGAGTTCCTGTAGATAAAGAGGGGCATGTCCATAAATGCACTGATGGGTAAGAAGGGAGACCTTGTACTCTATTCTGAATGAAACAGGGAGCCAGTGAAGGGTTTTCAGGATTGGGGTGATGTGATCATACTTTCGCACCCTCATCAGGATCCTGGCAGCGCTGTTCTGAATATACTG
Organism: Erpetoichthys calabaricus; assembly: GCF_900747795.2. NCBI lineage: Eukaryota > Metazoa > Chordata > Cladistia > Polypteriformes > Polypteridae > Erpetoichthys > Erpetoichthys calabaricus. Next base: position 193,235,827 of record NC_041401.2, on the reverse strand, counting down.
GAGTCTCTGGATACTCTTGCCAGGAATCCCAATGAGGAGTGCATTACAGTAATCCAGCCTGGAAGAGACAAAGGCATGGACGAGCTTCTCTGCATCTGCCAGGGTGAGTAATGGGCGGAGTTTGGCGATGTTCTTGAGATGGTAAAAAGATGACTTACAGAGATATTTGATGTGGGTGTCAAAAGTAAGTTGGGAGTCCATTCTAACACCCAAATTAGTAACAGATGTGGAAAGAGGAATATTTTGGCCAGAGAAAGTAATACTGGTGATGGTAGAAGAGCAAAGATGATGTGATGTACCAACTAAGATGGCTTCTGTTTTGGATCTGTTCAACTGAAGAAAATTGAGCCTCATCCATGCCTCTATCTCCTCCAGACAGGTAGACAATGTAGATGTTGGCAGAGGAGCAGTAGAGGAGGTGGGAGTAGTCCTGAGGTAAAGCTGAGTGTCATCGGCATAGCAATGGAACGATAAACCATGTCTGCCAATGACAGTTCCAAGGGGGAGCATGTAGATAGTAAAAAGGATAGGGCCCAGCACAGAGCCCTGTGGAACACCACAGGCGACGTTGTGGGTGTGGGACTTTGCGCTGCCAAGGGCGACATGCTCAGTTCTGCCAGTCAGGTATGATGTAAACCAATTTAGAACAATTCCTGAGAGTCCAATAGTGTATTGCAGGCGGTGAAGAAGGATGTTATGGTCTATTGTGTCAAAAGCAGCTGTCAGGTCAAGGAGGATAAGTAGTGAAGGTGAACCAGTATCTGCCGTCATCAGAAGATCATTGGTGACCCTGACCAGGGCTGTTTCGGTGCTATGGCCAGGGCGAAAACCAGACTGAAACTTTTCAAACAGATTGTTCAGTTTGAGATGATCGTGAAGTTGTGCTGCAATTATTTTTTCCAGAACTTTGGAGAGAAATGGAAGATTGGAGATGGGCCTATAATTGGAGAGAACTTCAGGATCAAAGGTGGATTTTTTCAATAGAGGTCTGATGACAGCAGCTTTTAGTGCAGATGGAATATGGCCAGCCAGGAGGGACTGATTTATTATCCTGGTGATAAGTGGAGAGATGGCAGAAATGTTGGCCCTCAGCAAGGGTGAGGGGAAAGGGTCCAGGGAACTAGTAGACGGTTTCATTTTCCTGATGACATCCTCCACCTCTTCCCGTGTGGCAACAGAGAAAGAGCAAAGAGGATGGACGGTCTCAGAGAATGAGTCAACAGTTGGGAAGGGCAAGATATCCTTGGTAGAGAGGTGTAAACGGATATTATCTATGATATGATATGATATGATATGATATTATCTATGATATGCTACCATTGTCCACAGAACGAGCTGACCAAAGTATAATGCAAATAAACAAAGTGAGGGCAGTTTTTTATGATGCTGTGTGTATTGCAATGAAACCAGCACTCAATGGAAGTTCAGAAGGTGGTGGTATGTGTAACAATTATAAACCTTTTATTTAAAGATAAGATTTCTAAACAAAAGAATTCCCATACGTTATAACCTAACTTTCACAGTCTGAAAGCTTATTATGTCAAGTTGCTCATGTAATTAAAACAAGGCAAATCAATGGTTAGATCAAAAAAATGTTGGAAGAAACTGTTGTGATTAAAATTAGTAAGTAAATAACAGAAATCACATTTTTAGATGATCATCGTTTTTTAAACTGTACAGGCTAATGAAGTACATTTTGGTCCAGTAAACAGTTGTGCATACACCATTTCTGATTACAATGATTATGACAATAGTCTTGTATAACCCTCGTCAGTTCTAAAAAAAATGCATCTCCACTGTACTCAATACAAGTAGTCAAAAATTAAATATTCTGTTAAAATCAGAATCGTATGTTTACGTGCCTAAAATGCCTGCCATCCTCAAAGTGATTGATTTATGAGCATGATGTTCTACTTCCTTTGTTCAGATATTGACTGACTGCTGTCACCAAAAAGGATGTTTGTGTGAGGAGGCTTTATACGTATTCTGAATAATGTTGATGTAGAAGTGAATGCAGCCTGTCCATTGTGATATTCAGATTATGGTTTCTTTTGTTTGGTTGTTCCAGGGTGTGCCCTGCAGAGACTCTCCCCTTTGACAACAGCTCAGTGGATTTGATCGCCGCCGCTACAGCTGCTCACTACTTTGACACTGATATGTTCCTTAAGGAGGTGGAGAGGATTCTAAAGCCTCAGGGGTGCATTGCCTTACTTGGTTACACTTCAAAATTTGAATTTTATTTTCCTGGAGCTCACCATGGACGTTTAAGTGAAATTTATGAGGAGGTCAGTTTTCTTGCAGTCAAATATATTGTCACAAACTTAACAAAGAGCCATAGCAAGGTTTGGGGCAGCCACCCGTATATTATTTCCTGGCTACAAAATTGAAATAAGTGATAGCACTGATGTGCACAAATCGTAGTCCAAAACAGAAGTGAGGGGATAGGGGAGAGGTGGAGGCTTTTAAAGGCCAGTATAGGAAGTAATGTCAAAGGGGCCGGGACCGGAAGGGTCTTCATCCATAGGCTCTGGCCTGGAAATGACATCAGAGGGGTCGGATCCGGAAGGGTCTTCATCCAGAGGTTCGGAACCGGAAGTGACGTCAACAGGGCCAGGCGGAATTTCCCATGAACGGTCTGCAGAAAAGTGAGAAAAAGAGTCATTGCACTCAGCCACATCCCGGTCTGGCTCAGGATTTCCCTCATTCAAGCCCTTTAGCTGCCTCCCATGCGCACGTGTGTGACAATATATATGTATATACATATAAATATACATATATATATAATATGTATATTGTAAGCCACTGGGGGCTGCATACCGCCACCTTAACCCAGACACAGACAGGTAGCAGACAGGTTTTGCTACACTACACACGTTTATTTACAGCTTTGACATGCCCAAAGTACCAGTCCACACCAATACCATTCAGCCCTTCTTGCCGCCAGTCCTTCTCCCTCCATTCCCCCTCGGGCTTTGTCCTCTCCTCCCGACTCTGGCCAACTTATGGAGTGAGGCAGCTCCTTTTTGTAGGGCACCTGGATGGACTCCAGGTGCCTAACAATCTTCTTCCGGCCACACATCCCGGTGTGGCAGAAGTGTGACCAAATAAGGCCCTGGAAAGGTCCATGCACCCCCTGGCAATGGCAGGGTTGAGCTCCCATGCTTATAACCTGTGGCCCCACTGGAAACCAAGGGGGCTGCCCTTTATTGGCCCAGGGGAGACACTGCCCCACAAATACTCTCTCCCCCAAGTCCTTCCACACTGTGGGTGTCCTGGGCGGGTAAGGATTGCCACTATATATATATATATATATATATATATATATATATATATATATATATATATATATATATATTGATATATGCACATACTAAATCGACAGGACACACATTCAACTGGGACAACGTAAAAGTAAAATTTAAGGCCAGTACAAAAAGCGCCAGAGAGTTGGCCGAGTCTTGGCTATCAGATGAAAACGCCATCAACAGACACTTGGACATAAACCCAGCATATGCCAACTTAAGAAGGACATATGCACATTAATTAAACGATACACCCCCCCCCCTTGAGCATACTGACTTAGTCACCTCCACCCACCCCCCACTGAATGTGTTGCTATATATTGCCTTTGATTCTTGTAAGTCTAAGCATTATCCTCCGATGAAGACCCCTGATAGGGGTTGAAAGCTCAGGAATAAAACTATTTTATGATACGTGATTCGTTTTTTCTCCCTTTGTGGATCTCCAACTGCAAATATGTATATATATATATATACAGTATATATATAAATATGCCTGATTTACTGGCAAACATTTTTAATGGATCTGTGCATTTTTATTAACAGATTCAAAGTATGAATTAACTGTGTGGCATGCATGTGCAGGCTCTCTTGAAATATAATGTGATCTTCTTGTTGAGGAGGTAAATGCTTATCTCCTGTGATGTAGTGGATTGTTCATTAAAGTGGCTTTTACACGCTTAATTTTTTTTTTATTATAAACTTGTTAATAAATATTCTTCCTACCCTTCTGTTCTTATGTTAAGCACTAGATTGTTGTGTTATATATTCAAGGAATCTTAATTTTTATTCTTAATAAACAAACATATATATATATCATGTAACGTCTGTATGTCTGTTCGCTTTTCACGAGAGAACTACTTAACGGATTTAGATCGGGTTTTTTTCTGGAATTTGCTTGAACATTCCGGTTGATTTTTGTGCCTTCTCTCATCGCAGTAAGAATCACAGTTCGCTTTCAGGAGTGATATATTCGCGCTAATCCAAGACAGAGGCTGCGTGTCAAGGGAAGGTGGATGCGTGACGTCAGGTGTGGGGAGCCAGACGGGGCCTTTCTCGCTGTCGTGTTTCACTACTACACAGGCAAAGTCGCTGGGATGGCTAGTATTTTATGAAGTTTATTAGGCTGTTTACACTAAGACCCATTTCTGTATAAAACATGCCCTGTTGTACCCCCAACTGATTGCCTGACTGTCGCACATTGCATTTATCAGTGCTGTTTGTTGATGACATTTTCCTCAAAGTTGTTAATGAATGTCTTTTAGGGTAGCTCTGTGGATAAGCACCTGCTGTCCTTTGAGTTCCCAGTCTGAAATTACATTTTTTTAAATTCTGGCAATGAACTACTCTTTATTTATTTATTTATTTTTTAATTTTTTTTTTATGTAGGAGTGCAGGCCTTTCTTTCCCTACATAGCAGTTCAAGGTGGCAAAAATGACACAATGTTACAAGAAATGTTTGAAGCTATCGCTTACCCTGACAAGGAAAGGTAAGATTATAATTTATTCTTGGAGATTGCAATTTATTTTTAATGTTGTGTTATGGTTTACCCCTTTTATATTTTATGTTTCTTATATACAATGCATCCGGAAAGTATTCACAGTGCATCACTTTTTCCACCTTTTGTTATGTTACAGCCTTATTCCAAAATGGATTCCATTCATTTTTTTCCTCAGAATTCTACACACAACACCCCATAATGACAACATGAAAAAAGTTTACTTGAGGTGCAAATTTATTAAAAATCAAAAAATTGAGAAAGCACATGTACATAAGTATTCACAGCCTTTGCCATGAAGCTCAAAACTGAGCTCAGGTGCATCCTGTTTCCCCGATCATCCTTGAGATGTTTCTGCAGCTTCATTGGAGTCCACCTGTGGCAAATTCAGTTGACTGGACATGATTTGGAAAAGCACACACCTGTCTATAGAAGGTCCCACAGTTGACAGTTCATGTCAGAGCACAAACCAAGCATGAAGTCAAAGGAATTGTCTGTAGACCTCCGAGACAGGATTGTCTCGAGGCACAAATCTGGAGAAGGTTACAGAAATATTTCTGCTGCTTTGAAGGTCCCAATGAGCACAGTGGCCTCCATCATCCATAAGTGGAAGAAGTTCGAAACCACCAGGACTCTTCCTAGAGCTGGCCGGCCATCTAAACTGAGCGATCGCGGGAGAAGGGCCTTAGCCAGGGAGGTGACCAAGAACCCGATGGTCACTCTCTCAGAGCTCCAGAGGTCCTCTGTGGAGAGAGGAGAACCTTCCAGAAGGACAACCATCTCTGCAGCAATCCACCAATCAGGCCTGTATGGTAGAGTGGCCAGATGGAAGCCACTCCTTAGTAAAAGGCACATGGCAGCCCGCCTGGAGTTTGCCAAAAGGCACCTGAAGGACTCTCAGACCATGAGAGAGAAAATTCTCTGGTCTGATGAGACAAAGATTGAACTCTTTGGTGTGAATGCCAGGCGTCACGTTTGGAGGAAACCTGGCACCATCCCTGCAGTGAAGCATGGTGGTGGCAGCATCATGCTGTGGGGATGTTTTTCAGCGGCAGCAACTAGGAGACTAGTCAGGATAAAGGGAAAGATGACTGCAGCAATATACAGAGACATCCTGGATGAAAACCTGCTCCAGAGCACTCTTGACCTCAGACTGGGGCGAAGGTTCATCTTTCAGCAGGACAACGACCCTAAGCACACAGCCAAGATATCAAAGGAGTGGCTTCAGGACAACTCTGTGAATGTCCTTGAGTGGCCCAGCCAGAGCCCAGAGTTGAATCCGATTGAACATCTCTGGAGAGATCTTAAAATGGCTGTGCACCGACACTTCCCATCCAACCTGATGGAGCTTGAGAGGGGCTGCAAAGAGGAATGGGCCAAACTGGCCAAGGATAGGTGTGCCAAGCTTGTGGCATCATATTCAACAAGACTTGAGGCTGGAATTGCTGCCAAAGGTGCATCGACAAAGTATTGAGCAAAGGCTGTGAATACTTACGTACATGGGATTTCTCAATTTTTTTATTTTTAATAAATTTGCAAAAATCAAACTTTTTTCACGTTGTCATTATGGGATGTTGTGTGTAGAATTCTGAGGAAAAAAATCTGAATGTAATCCTTTTTGGAATAAGGCTGTAACATAACAAAATGTGAAAAAGTGATGCGCTGTGAATACTTTCTGGATGCACTGTATAGGAGAGGCAAACATGGAGCTCAGCTTCATTATTGTGTAAGAATTTTTTAACAGCGTTTCAGAGTAGGAAAGAGGGTATTTTACAAAAATTGGGATAAAAACATGGAGCTAAAAGTTGAACTTTTTTCCCCAAAACTTACCTTTTTAGAGCAGTGTTACTGGCAGTATAAGGCACACCCTCTCAGTTGCCCTAACAGCATGTGTTTAGGGAGAAAATGAATTCTCCAGGGAAAACATACACCTCATACTGCAATGAACGTCTGTTAGCTTCTCTACATTTTTTGCCGTTGTGAAGAAAAGGCTTTGGTATTGCAGTGAGGAATAATCAAAAGTTAGTTTTTATCAGCTCTATAAAAAAAATGACATATTTCCAAGTTATTTTAACACTAGCCGTCCCCCGCGGCTCCATCTGCGTATTAGTGAAACAGGACAGCGAGGAGGGCCCTGCCTGGCTCCCCACTCCTGACGTCACGCTTCCCACTCCCCTCGGCCCACAGCCTCTGTCTTGGATTAGCACAAATATATCGCTCCTGCTTGCAAACTCTGATACTTAGCGCGATGAGAGAAGTTGCAGAATCAACCGGAATGTTCAAGCAAATTCTAGAAAAAAACCTGATCTAAATCCGTTAAGTAGTTCTCTCGTCAAAAGCAGACAGACAGACAGATGTTGGATTTTAACCCAGCAGCATGATGCTGTGCATTTAGATATATTTTTTTTTTTTTTTAGCAAACTTGGAATTACAACAACATTTATTTATATAGCACATTTTCATACAAAAAAGTAGCTCAAAGTGCTTTACATAATGAAGAAAAGAAAAATAAAAGACAAAATAAGAAATTAAAATAAGACATTAGTTAACATAGAAAAAGAGTAAGGTCCGATGGCCAGGGGGGACAGAAAAAACAAAAAAAAAAACTCCAGCTGGAGAAAAAAATAAAATCTGCAGGGGTTCCAGGCCACGAGACCACCCAGTCCCCTCTGGGCATTCTACCTGACATATATGAAATAGTCCTCTTTGTATTTAGGGTTCTCATGGAAGAACTTGATGATGATGGTCATGCAGACTTCTGGTTTTTAATACATCACCGTTGGAACATCACGGTGCTTTGAGTAGGCCACCACCAAAAGGACACCGGAAAAGGAAGCAGTAGAGAGAGTAGGGGATTGTACAGATACACCATGAATAGTTATTATAATGAATTGGATATACAGAGTATCAGGATTAAATTACAGTGAAGTTATTAGAAGGCCATGTTAAAATAATGTGTTTTCAGCAGTTTTCTGAAGTGCTCCACTGTATCAGCCTGGCGAATTCCTTCTGGCAGGCTATTCCAGATTTTAGGTGCATATAACAGCAGAAGGCCACCCGCCTCACCACTTCTTTTAAGTTTTGCTCTTGGAATTCTATGGAGACACTCATTTGAGGATCTGAGGTTACGATTTGGAATATAAGATGTCAGACATTCCGATATATAAGATGGGGCGAGATTATTTAGGGCTTTATAAACCATAAGCAGAATTTTAAAGTCAATCCTGAATGACAGAGGTAACCAGTGGTAATTCTCTTAGCCCTAAAGATTGTCCAGTTGCTATTTAGTTAATGTGTAATGAACAACTGTATGAACAAACATACTATTTGGGTGTGTGTTTGACAAACTCAATCACATTATAGTACCACGCAGGGCACTAAGCTCTTGAAGTCCGCATGTTTGCTTTATTTAACTGTGTGTTCAAGATTATACAAAAAGAATCCATGCCAATTAAAATATTTCACACCCTTTATTTTTATGCATTAATATTTTCCTTTTCTCCCTTTTGCAGAGTCGAAGATATTATATACAAGATACGCAAACCGGTATCTGATATTGTGGGGCTGACCGAGTCTTTCTCACCTTATCAGAACCTGTTAAAGGCAGAGCCGGATGTTGCAAATGCAGTCTTGCAGAGAATAGAACAAAGGTAAGATGTACTGATTGTGGTTTATTTTATGGAAAGAAAAGTGCTTATTGGGTATTTTTTTTTTTATATTATTTGTGGAAATTTGCCTGATAAAGTTTATTTTATAAGCACAATAACAAAAGCCATACTATTTGTCTTTGATTTACTGTGCATATAATTGTTCAGTGACCTTCCTTTTTTGGAGTGGAGTCCTCCAATTGTTCTTAACGTATTTACTTCAGGGTTTTGTCTGACCAGGCTGTTTCCCAGCAGTGCCCCCTACTGTAACATTGACAACCTATAGAAGGAAAGTTGCCTTTCTTTGGGCTCAAGTGGTTGGAGGAAATTGATATTCATTAATTAGAGATCTTGTTCTGTGTGTTTGTATTAAGTTACATCTCATCTGCAACAAGCAGTGTAACCATTTAACTGGGAAGTAACACCTACAGTGTACTGATAATGGCCCTGCTGGATCATAAGAGCCTGAGATGTAAATCACACGTGCCTTTGTGCAGTCCTTCAACAAAGCTGTTGATAAAGTTGTTTCCACCATTAAATACCCCAGAATTTACAAAAGTTGCCATGGTCTGGTCTTTTATTAAAAAAATAAGTAACTAAATTACAACCAAAAGGAAGAGCTACAGGACGGTAGTGAGACCAGCTGTGTTATATGGGTTGGAGACGGTGGCACAGGACACAGAGCTGGAGGTGGCAGAGATAAAGATGTTAAGATTTGCATTGAGTGTGACAAGGATGGACAGGATTAGAAATGAGGACATTAGAGTGTCAGCTAAGGTTGGGCAGTTGGGAGACAAAGTCAGAGAGGCGAGATTGCGTTGGTTTGGAGAGATGCTGGGTATATTGGGAGAAGGGTGCTAAGAATAGAGCTGTCAGGTAAAGAGGAGGAGAGGAAGGCCTAAGAGGAGGTTTATGGATGTGTTGAGAGAGAACATGCAGGTGACGAGTGTAACAGAGCAAGATGACGAGGACAGGATGAGATGGAAAAAGATGATCCACTGTAGCAACCCCTAACGGGAGCAGCCAAAAGAAGAAGTGTAGATTTATGTAATGCCATAAGAAGTTAAGCAAAATAACACTTTCTATTGGCTAACTAGAAAGATTACAATATGCAGGCTTTCAAGGCAACTCAGGCCCCTTCTTCAGGCAAGAAATAATCAATTACAAACCATTTCAATTGCAAAGCAATTTCAATTGCAAACAATTACAATTGCAAACAATTACAATTACAAAGCAATTACATGATTACATCTTGCTTGAAGAAGGGGCCTGAGTTGCCTTGAAAGCCTGCATATTGTAATCCTTCTAGTTAGCCAATATAAAGGGGTCATTTTGCTTAACATCTAACTACATCCATAATGGCTAACATGGTACATCACCCCAGTACTGTAATGTCATAAGTAAGATAGATAGATAGATACAGTGGTGTGAAAAACTATTTGCCCCCTTCCTGATTTCTTATTCTTTTGCATGTTTGTCACACAAAATGTTTCTGATCATCAAACACATTTAACCATTAGTCAAATATAACACAAATAAACACAAAATGCAGTTTGTAAATGGTGGTTTTTATTATTTAGGGAGAAAAAAAAATCCAAACCTACATGGCCCTGTGTGAAAAAGTAATTGCCCCCTGAACCTAATAACTGGTTGGGCCACCCTTAGCAGCAATAACTGCAATCAAGCGTTTGCGATAACTTGCAATGAGTCTTTTACAGCGCTCTGGAGGAATTTTGGCCCACTCATCTTTGCAAAATTGTTGTAATTCAGCTTTATTTGAGGGTTTTCTACCATGAACCGCCTTTTTAAGGTCATGCCATAGCATCTCAATTGGATTCAGGTCAGGACGTTGACTAGGCCACTCCAAAGTCTTCATTTTGTTTTTCTTCAGCCATTCAGAGGTGGATTTGCTGGTGTGTTTTGGGTCATTGTCCTGTTGCAGCACCCAAGATCGCTTCAGCTTGAGTTGACGAACAGATGGACGGACATTCTCCTTCAGGATTTTTTGGTAGACAGTAGAATTCATGGTTCCATCTATCACAGCAAGCCTTCCAGGTCCTGAAGCAGCAAAACAACCCCAGACCATCACACTACCACCACCATATTTTACTGTTAGTATGATGTTCTTTTTCTGAAATGCTGTGTTCCTTTTACGCCAGATGTAACGGGACATTTGCATTCCAAAAAGTTCAACTTTTGACTCATCAGTCCACAAGGTATTTTCCCAAAAGTCTTGGCAATCATTGAGATGTTTCTTAGCAAAATTGAGACGAGCCCTAATGTTCTTTTTGCTTAACAGTGGTTTGCGTCTTGGAAATCTGCCATGCAGGCCGTTTTTGCCCAGTCTCTTTCTTATGGTGGAGTCGTGAACACTGACCTTAATTGAGGCAAGTGAGGCCTGCAGTTCTTTAGACGTTGTCCTGGGGTCTTTTGTGACCTCTCGGATGAGTCGTCTCTGCGCTCTTGGGGTAATTTTAGTCGGCCGGCCACTCCTGGGAAGGTTCACCACTGTTCCATGTTTTTGCCATTTGTGGATAATGGCTCTCACTGTGGTTCGCTGGAGTCCCAAAGCTTTAGAAATGGCTTTATAACCTTTACCAGACTGATAGATCTCAATTACTTCTGTTCTCATTTGTTCCTGAATTTCTTTGGATCTTGGCATGATGTCTAGCTTTTGAGGTGCTTTTGGTCTACTTCTCTGTGTCAGGCAGCTCCTATTTAAGTGATTTCTTGATTGAAACAGGTGTGGCAGTAATCAGGCCTGGGGGTGGCTATGGAAATTGAACTCAGGTGTGATACACCACAGTTAGGTTATTTTTTAACAAGGGGGCAATTACTTTTTCACACAGGGCCATGTAGGTTTGGATTTTTTTTCTCCCTAAATAATAAACACCATCATTTAAAAACTGCATTTTGTGTTTACTTGTGTTATATTTGACTAATGGTTAAATGTGTTTGATGATCAGAAACATTTTGTGTGACAAACATGCAAAAGAATAAGAAATCAGGAAGGGGCAAATAGTTTTTCACACCACTGTAGATCCCTCAAAGTTGTTTTTAATGTCTAGTGCAGATCAAGTGCTGTATAAACTGGACACTTGTTAAACTTACATAGAGCAGCCTTTTCATTTGTGAGTGCTCTTCTGCACTTTTGGCAAAAAAGTGATCCTGCAAGTTGTAAAAGATGATTGCTATCCTTATAATCCACTGTGTACAGAGGTGCTTACAAGGGATTTGTTTTTACAGTTTTCTGATACAGCAGACATATTTTTTTATTATTTACATGACATTTTTTATAGGGAATTCTTGGGGATTAATAAAGTTATCTATCTATCTATCTATCTATCTATCTATCTATCTATCTATCTATCTATCTATCTATCTATCTATCTATCTATCTATCTATCTATCTATCTATCTATCTATCTATCTATCTATCATATATCCATCCATCCATCCATCCATCGTCTCCCGCTTATCCGAGGTCGGGTCGCGGGGGCAGCAGCTTGAGCAGAGATGCCCAGACTTCCCTCTCCCTGGCCACTTCTTCTAGCTCTTCCAGGAGAATCCCAAGGCGTTCCCAGGCCAGTCGAGAGACATAGTCCCTCCAGCATGTACTGGGTCTTCCCCGGGGCCTCCTCCCGGTTAGACGTGCCCAGAACACCTCACTAGGGAGGCGTCCAGGAGGCATCCTGATCAGATGCCCGAGCCACCTCATCTGACTCCTCTCGATGCGGAGGAGCAGCGGCTCTACTCTGAGCCCCTCCCGGATGACTGAGCTTCTCACCCTATCTTTAAGGGAAAGCCCAGACACCCTGCGGAGGAAACTCATTTCAGCCGCTTGTATTCGCGATCTCGTTCTTTCGGTCACTGCCCATAGTTCATGACCATAGGTGAGGGTAGGAACATAGATCGACTGGTAAATTGAGAGCTTCGCCTTGCGGCTCAGCTTCTTTTTCACCACGACAGACCGATGCAGAGCCCGCATTACTGCGGATGCCGCACCGATCCGCCTGTCGATCTCACGCTCCATTCTTCCCTCACTCGTGAACAAGATCCCGAGATACTTGAACTCCTCCACTTGAGGCAGGATCTCGCTACCAACCCTGAGAGGACACTCCACCCTTTTCCGGCTGAGGACCATGGTCTCGGATTTGGAGGTGCTGATTCTCATCCCAGCCGCTTCACACTCGGCTGCGAACTGATCCAGAGAGAGCTGAAGATCACGGTCTGATGAAGCAAATAGGACAACATCATCTGCAAAAAGCAGTGACCCAATCCTGAGCCCACCAAACCGGACCCCCTCAACGCCCTGGCTGCGCCTAGAAATTCTGTCCATAAAAGTTATGAACAGAATCGGTGACAAAGGGCAGCCCTGGCGGAGTCCAACTCTCACTGGAAACGGGTTCGACTTACTGCCGGCAATGCGGACCGTGCACTGGCACCGATCGTACAGGGACCGAACAGCCCTTACCAGGGGGGCCGGTACCTCATACTCTCGGAGTACCCCCCACAGGATTCCCCGAGGGACACGGTCGAATGCCTTTTCCAAGTCCACAAAACACATGTAGACTGGTTGGGCAAACTCCCATGCACCCTCCAGGACCCTGCTAAGGGTGTAGAGCTGGTCCACTGTTCCGCGACCAGGACGAAAACCACACTGTTCCTCCTGAATCCGAGGCTCGACTATCCGACGGACCCTCCTCTCCAGGACCCCTGAATCGACTTTTCCAGGGAGGCTGAGGAGTGTGATCCCTCTGTAGTTGGAACACACCCTCCGATCCCCCTTCTTAAAGAGGGGGACTACCACCCCGGTCTGCCAATCCAGAGGCACTGTCCCTTATGTCCATGCGATGTTGCAGAGGCGTGTCAACCAAGACAGTCCTACAACATCCAGAGCCTTGAGGACCTCCGGGCGTATCTCATCCACCCCCGGGGCCCTGCCACCAAGGAGTTTTTTGACCACCTCAGTGACCTCAGTCCCAAAGATGGGGGAGCCCACCTCTGAGTCCCCAGGCTCTGCTTCCTCATTGGAAGGCATGTTAATGGGATTCAGGAGGTCTTTGAAGTACTCCCCCCACCGACCCACAACGTCCCAAGTCGAGGTCAGCAGCGCACCATCCCCACCATATACAGTGTTGACACTGCACTGCTTCCCCTTCCTGAGACGCCGGATGGTGGACCAGAATCTCCTCGAAGCCGTCCGAAAGTCGTTCTCCATGGCCTCCCCAAACTCCTCCCACGCCCGAGTTTTTGCCTCAGCAACCACCAAAGCCGCATTCCGCTTGGCCTGCCAGTACCTATCAGCTACCTCCAGGGTCCCACAGGACAAAAGGGACCGGTAGGACTCCTTCTTCAGCTTGACGGCATCCTTCACCGCCGGTGTCCACCAACGGGTTCGGGGATTGCTGCCACGACAGGCACCAACCACCTTACGGCCACAGCTCCGGTCAGCTGCCTCAACAATAGAGGCACGGAACATGGCCCATTCGGACTCAATGTCCCCCACCTCCCTCGGGATGTGGTCGAAGTTCTGCCGGAGGTGGGAGTTGAAGCTACTTCTGACAGGGGGCTCTGCCAGACGTTCCCAGCAGACCCTCACAACACGTTTGGGCCTACCATGCCTGACCGGCATCCTCCCCCACCATCGAAGCCAACTCACCACCAGGTAGTGATCAGTTGACAGCTCCGCCCCTCTCTTCACCCGAGTGTCCAAGACATGTGGCCGCAAGTCCGACGACACGACCACAAAGTCGATCATCGAACTGAGGCCTAGGGTGTCCTGGTGCCAAGTGCACATATGAACACCCCTATGCTTGAACATGGTGTTCGTTATGGACAATCCGTGACGAGCACAGAAGTCCAATAACAAAACACCACTCGGGTTCAGATCGGGGGGGCCATTCCTCCCAATCACGCCCTTCCAGGTCTCACTGTCTTTGCCCACGTGAGCATTGAAGTCTCCCAGCAGAACGAGGGAGTCCCCAGAAGGTATGCCCTCTAGCACCCCCTCCAGGGACTCCAAAAAGGGTGGGTACTCCGAACTGCTGTTTGGTGCATACGCACAAACAACAGTTAGGACCCGTCCCCCCACCTGAAGGCGAAGGGAGGCTACCCTCTCGTCTACTGGGGTAAACCCCAATGTACAGGCTCCAAGTCGGGGGGCAATAAGTATACCCACACCCGCTCGGCGCCTCTCACCGGGGGCAATTCCAGAGTGGTAGAGAGTCCAGCCCCTCTCAAGGAGATTGGTTCCAGAGTCCAAGCTGTGCGTCGAGGTGAGCCCGACTATATCTAGCCGGAACCTCTCAACTTCGCGCACTAGCTCAGGCTCCTTCCCCTTCAGAGAGGTGACATTCCACGTCCCAAGAGCCAGTTTCTGTAGCCGAGGATCGGACCGCCAAGGTCCCCGCCTTCGGCCACCACCCAACTCACACTGCACCCGACCTCCTTGGCCCCTCCCATAGGTGGTGAGCCCACGGGAAGGGGGACCCACGTTGCCTCTTCGGGCTGTGCCCGGCCGAGCCCCATGGGTGCAGGCCCGGCCACCAGGTGCTCGCCATCGAGCCCCACCTCCAGGCCTGGCTCCAGAGTGGGGCCCTGGTGACCCGCGTCCGGGCAAGGGAAAACGCCGTCCAAAATTGTTTTTCATCATAGGAGGTTTTGTTTAACCGCTCTTTGTCTCATCCCTCACCTAGGACCAGTTTGCCTTGGGTGGCCCTACCAGAGGCATAAAGCCCCGGACAACAGAGCTCCTAGGATCATTGGGACACGCAAACCCCTCCACCACGATAAGGTGGCGGTTAAAGGAGGGGTATCTATCATATAGTGCCTTTCATATCTATCTATCTATCTATCTATCTATCTATCTATCTATCTATCTATCTATCTATCTATCTATAATATAGTGCCTTTCATATCTATCTATCTATCTATCTATGTATCTATCTATCTATCTATCTATAATATAGTGCCTTTCATATCTATCTATCTATCTATCTATAATATAGTGCTTTTCATATCTATCTATCTATCTATCTATCTATCTATCTATCTATCTATCTATCTATCTATAATATAGTGCCTTTCATATCTATCTATCTATCTATCTATCTATCTATCTATCTATCTATCTATCTATCTATCTATCTATCTATCTATCCATAATATAGTGCCTTTCATATCTATCTATCTATCTATTATATAGTGCCTTTCATATCTATCTATCTATCTATCTATCTATCTATCTATCTATCTATCTATCTATCTATCTATCTATCATATAGTGCCTTTCATATCTATCTATCTATCTATCTATAATATAGTGCCTTTCATATCTATCTATCTATCTATCTATCTATCTATCTATCTATCTATCTATCTATCTATAATATAGTGCCTTTCATATCTATCTATCTATCTATCTATAATATAGTGCTTTTCATATCTATCTATCTATCTATCTATCTATCTATCTATCTATCTATCTATCTATCTATCTATCTATCTATAATATAGTGCCTTTCATATCTATCTATCTATCTATCTATCTATCTATCTATCTATCTATCTATCTATCTATCTATAATATAGTGCCTTTCATATCTATCTATCTATCTATTATATAGTGCCTTTCATATCTATCTATCTATCTATCTATCTATCTATCTATCTATCTATCTATCTATAATATAGTGCCTTTCATATCTATCTATCTATCTATCTATCTATAATATAGTGCCTTTCATATCTATCTATCTATCTATCTATCTATCTATCTATCTATCTATCTATCTATCTATTATATAGTGCCTTTCATATCTATCTATCTATTATATAGTGCCTTTCATATCTATCTATCTATCTATCTATCTATCTATCTATCTATCTATCTATCTATAATATAGTGCCTTTCATATCTATCTATCTATCTATCTATCTATCTATCTATCTATCTATCTATCTATCTATCTATCTATTATATAGTGCCTTTCATATCTATCTATCTATCTATCTATCTATCTATCTATAATATAGTGCCTTTCATATCTATCTATCTATCTATCTATCTATCTATCTATCTATCTATCTATCTATCTATCTATCTATCTATTATATAGTGCCTTTCATATCTATCTATCTATCTATCTATCTATCTATCTATCTATCTATCTATCTATCTATCTATCTATCTATCTATCTATCTAAACAGAAATAAAGGCAAGTAGCCTTTGTGCTTGTCTTGTGTGAAGCACCCGCTCACCTGTAACAACTGAAAATTAAAGCCTTTCTTTTCTTTTAATTGTGGTGTTCACAGTTTAACTTGTTCTTTCTAATTTCCCAGTGTGAGCTCAGTTACAGTACTGTACAGTATAAATGATACATTTTTTTGTTTTGGCCAAAAGGTATTCCTGTGTTTTATATTTTGTCTATGGCTCTTCTGTTAAAATCTACAGCCCACCTTTCACTTAAAGGTGAACAGTGTGGGAGACGCTCACCACACATGAACACATACTGTTTAAAAAAAGATACATTCACATCCTTTAAGAATTTTTTATGTACATTCCCAACTGGATTATTCAGTACTGTTATATAAATTAAAAAAAATGTGTTCTGCTAATAATAATGTATTGAAGAAACGAGAGCTGTGGGAAAATATTGCTCTGCAAATCCAGAAGGGCTCTCTCTGTTCAAGGCCTTGTGTTTCTGGGCCTGAGTACCACTTTAAGAAATGACACAAACGAGATCTTGGGAGCCAACTGAGTTGCGGGGGGCAGAAATGAGGCAGTTAGTAGTACCAGAAAATGTAAAAGGTGCCATGTTAGGTAGGAATATTTACCAGTTTGTGATTGCAATATTTGAAATGTTTAATCCAGTGACCCAGGGTAGCTTATAACTTAAGTTATCCACATACAGACATGGTGTCATGAAAAATGTAACTATTTCTCACAGCCTTTTATCACAACAGCCATTTTTAAAATCTGGTCAAAGATGGTAAAGTGTAACATCATCCATGCTATAGGTTGGGTAGATTACTGTTGAAACTGATAACAGCATATGGATTTCCCTAATTTGTATATTCATGTTTCCCTTCTAGATTTCTAGAGGAGATGAAGGTCTCATCACCTGAGACAGAGCTGGAAATGTGGGTGCATTACTACTGTATATTGGCTTCCAAACCAAAATAAGGACAAACAGATATATGATTTGATTGATCACATATGGCATATTTAATCAGTCAGTCGTCGTTCCACTTAGACGAGGTTCTGCTTTTTCATTTTTGCTATCGGCTGTGCGTCAAAGGTGCAGCTCCATATTGTTTTTGTAGTCTTCTGTCTTTCTTTTTTTATTCTTCAACCAGCTTTTAACATTTTTCTAACAATGAAAAAAAAGTGAAATTTAAAACCAAAAATAAAGTGCGATGTGCAGTATATTGTGCTTGCCCTGATTTTTTTTTTTTTCTTCCCCCTTACTTATTAGATTTCACATTGAAATTCCTCTGTCTGTGTATGTTGTTAAATTTATTTCGCACAGTTTACTATAAGTGACTCCCCCCACTCCCCATCCTAAAGTGACTCAATGGTCACTGAGACGGGTTTGTGCTGTGGGTCTGTCTGTCTGTCTGTCTTTGGGAATTTCCAGTTCTGTATCTGCCAGCTTGAATGTGCCTGTGAGGTGGCACCGCGGTAGTGCTGCTGCTCTGCAGTAAAGAGATTGTGGATTAGCTTGTAACAATTGACCGATACGGGACGCGATTACTACACTTCACCACCCGAGAGGGAAGTGGATGATGTTTGAAGGATATAATAGCATTAAAATATTCTGCCCTTGGCCCCTCTTCTCCTCTATATGCGTCGGTTTACAGAAATTTCGCTTTTCACATTTCGCCCCCAGCACAATTCGCCCATACATCAGAAAACCACTCCTGGCTACTTGCCAGTAAATGAAGATTGTTAAGAGTGGAAAAAATAAGCATGCCACCTGGGAGCAATTTGTCTTGAGAATCATACATCAAAAATTGTTGCACACTGCCATCGACAATAATTTCTTGATAATTTTGTGGAATTACTAAGTCTTGAACACTGTTTGTCAAAGCAGGAGCACCGTTGTGGTTTCAAACATAACGAATGGTTCATTTCAGCGAGTCTTTTCTAGGAAGCAATGCCGTGACATTGGCATGTGCCCCTGCAACAACGGATACAACAATCTGTTGTGGTCGTTCGTTTGTGGTTGTTGCGTGTTGCCGGATTTGATCAACCAATCACAATGCTTCCAGTTGTGCAGCTTGAGCTGAGTGATTCTGCTTAGTTACCACCTTTACAACTGGGCCTTCCAAACCGACTGTCCAAACACGTCCTTTGCAGATGGAACGTTTTTCACAGACCCAGATTCCATGTTGTTCATTGACTGTTTTCTTTGAAAACACCTAAATGTGGTTATCATCATCTATCAATTTTCTTTTACCTCCAATTGATGAAATGCTTTTCTGCCATAGTGAAATATTTTAAAGTTGATTTTAGGTTTAGTCCCGATGCAAAAATAACGGTTTCAGTGGCAAAGTAATACTCGACGCAGTGAGCGGTGACGCAACAGTTTTAATATTGCGCTGTCTGCGAGGTGTTGATGGTTCTTCAACACGGCCACGCACCACCATAATCGAGTGGCGAAAACCGTAAACACACGTCTTGAAACAGCCGTAGTGCTGGCAAAAAAAAAACACACGAAATCCAGTACAATCGTACAATACTATATCACATAACACGGATTAAATTTTAAGTACAATACTTATCTTTTATGGAGGCGATCACACATACTGTTTTCAATGGAACACGTTGAGCTGTGAGTCGTATAAGAAAACTTACCCAACATTGAAAATAAAAAAAGTTCACTCAGGTAGGTTTATTAAATTTTTAATTTCAATTATAGATATGTACATAGGGCGGCACAGTGGCGCAGTGGTAGCGCTGCTGCCTTGCAGTAAGGAGACGCGGGTTCGCTTCCCGGGTCCTCCCTGCGTGGAGTTTGCATGTTCTCCCCGTGTCTGCATGGGTTTCCTCCCACAGTCCAAAGACATGCTGGTTAGGTGGATTGGCGATTCTAAATTGGCCCTAGTGTGTGCTTGGTGTGTTTGTGTGTGTCCTGCGGTGGGTTGGCACCCTGCCCGGGATTGGTTCCTGCCTTGTGCCCTGTGTTGGCTGGGATTGGCTGCAGCAGACCCCCGTGACCCTGTGTTCGGATTCAGTGGGTTGGAAAATGGATGGATGGATGGATACCAGGGGCGGCACGGTGGCACAGTGGTAGCGCTGCTGCCTCGCAGTTAGGAGACCCGGGTTCGCTTCCCAGGTCCTCCCTGCGTGGAGTTTTCATGTTCTCCCCGTGTCTGCGTGGTTTTCCTCCGGGCGCTCCGGTTTCCTCCCACAGTCCAAAGACATGCTGGTTAGGTGGATTGGCGATTCTAAATTGTGCTTGGTGTGTGTGTGTCCTGCGGTGGATTGGCTCCAGCAGACCCCCGTGACTCTGTGTTTGGATTCAGCGAGTTGGAAAATGGATGGATGGATATGTACATAAATAACGGGGCAAAATGTGATGGTGAAAATTACTGGGGGTGAAATGTGTTTGAGGTGAAATGTTTTGGGTGCAAAATGTGGGGGGCAACTTATCTGGATGCCATACGTGCCCCACCCAATACTTGAAAGAAATCAGATTGAAGTTGGACTGGTTAAGTGTATTGTAATCCAACGTTAGTACATTTGCATGCCCGGTGACTGAGTGCTCATTACTGATCCCTTTTTCCCCCAGCAAAACAAGAAAGCTGTGGGAAAATATTGCTCTGCAAATCCAGAAGGGCTCTCTCTGTTCAAGGCCTTGTGTTTCTGGGCCTAATGAGTACTGCTAATTAACTTCTTTGTCTTAATTTGAACTGATTTTCTTAATTAGCACCCATACAATAATGAGACACAAAATGAGCCAACACACGACCAGCTAACCTCACACAATATCTGAGAATAAAGAAAGGTGAAGGTCTCAGTATGGGTGATCTGCTCAGGTCACCAAAACATTTTGACGGCATTATTAGAAAAAAAACAGAAAATCGACAGTTTTAGAAACAACTGCTGTGGCAAAATGAGAGCAGCAACAAGTCATGAAATTAAATAACGGGTTTAATTATCAGCAAGAACCGGCTTCTCATTAAGAGATTGAAGGCCTGACTTAACTGTTAATTCACTTCACATCTCATTTCTATTTGGATCCTATTTAACCCTATCGGCCCTGGATTTTCTGCTTTTATGGCAAAAATTATTTTGTGAGATTATTCTACTTTTGGGGTGTCTAGGAAGCTCAAAAATGAAAACAAGAAGAAAATGATCTCTATTATTATACAACAGCTGCCAAATACTTCAATCTTCTTGAGGAAATAAAATTGAAAGTGGAGGTACTTACTATGAGGTGTGCACAGTTCGGCAGCGTCCATTTTCACTTGTAATAGCAGCACACCCGGTTCTAACGGCTGGAAACATACCTATGCTTTACAAAAACGACTGCATATAGGCTGTCGAGGTTGAAAGCAGGGCTGTGGAGTCGATCGCAAAAAGAGCAAGATTAAACGTAGTCCGTGAAACGGCGAAGAATCCTGTAGTCCTCAGGCGAAAACGGCTTCCTGGCTGGCTATCCCGAAGAACTTGGACACGAGTCTGACTCGCCAACGGGAGCACCCACAGAACCTCAGGCCCATATGCCACAACTCCTGGCCTCTTCTCGGGAAGTTGCCTCACTGTTTCAACTTCGGGTGGCCACCCACAAATAGCAGACGTCCCTGAGTGAAGTCTGATCATGAAATATTCTTTAAGCGTTGATAGCCGCGCTCTTTGCCTTCTGCTTCCACCCCCTGACTCGATCCGCCATTCTCCTCAAAAAGAAAAGTTTCCCACCCTGCTTAGATTTCCCAGCAACATGATGCTGGCAGCTGGAATCCTTACCGAGCGGAGTCCTCCCAGAACTTGGTTGTCCACAATCGTGCCTGAAGAGATCTTTCTTAGACATATAATACAATAATAATAATATAGTGACGGCCAGTCCAGAAAGACAACGCCCTTGTCGTGTTATGTAGCCTTGCTGCACGCTTCCCTGGTCCTCCCTGCATGGAGAGCACTTTGAGTAGTGAGAAAAGCGCTATATAAATGTAAAGAATTATTATTATTAATGGTCATTCTGTCCATCTTTTCTGTGTTTTACTGTTAATATCATCTTTGTCAGTTTGAGTTTACTGACATAAATTGCCAAAGTCGTAATTTTAAGTTAGCAGTGTTTTCAGAGGGACCCTTTGTCTGTCTCTTCTGAAACGTCACTGTTACGTCTACAGTAAAGCTTTTGCGTTGTGTTTTCAAACTGCACTGCACTGCAAAGCCATTTGTGATCCCTACCTTTGTGAAAGGTGTTACATAAAAAAGGACTTCACTGACTGATAGGCAGGCAGCATGTTGGCACTTTGGTGAGTGCCGCTGTCTTAAATCCTAGCCTACCAGCTGTCTGTGTGGTTTTGCTCCTGATACTCCAGTTTTCTCCCATTTGAGATTGTGGATGTGCCCAGTGTGAGTAAAGCATCGCTGTATGCATGAGTGTAGCAGGCTGGCTCTACCTGGCATCTTGTAGGACCCACTGTAGTCACGTATATTGAAAAAGAATGGAATGTAGTAAACAATTCACTTCTACCTCTGGGTGGCACAGTGGTAGAGCTGCTGCCTCACCGTACGGAGGCCTGGGTTCGCTTCATGGGTCCTCCCTGCGTGGAGTTTGCACGTTCTCCCCGTGTCTGTGTGGGTTTCCTCCGGGTGCTCCGGTTTCCTCTCACAATCCAAGGTTAGGTGCATTGGCGATCCTAAATTGTCCCTTGGTGTGTGTGTGTGTGCCCTGCATTGGGCTGGCGCCCTGCCTGGGATTTGTTCCTGCCTTGTGCCCTGTGTTGGCTGGGATTGGCTCCAGCAGACCCCCGTGACCCTAGCGGGTCGGATGATGTCTGACTGACTGACTTCTACCTCTATGTTGACAGATACGTGACAAAGTGAAAAACTGCTTGATTACCAGAAATCCAAATTTGGGAAATTACATGAAGAGTTTCCACCGTTAAAGCACTAGGAAAATTTAAATGAGTGCCACATTGTTGCTGTTTTTTCAGCCATGTATTCTTCTCAAGTAAGTCAGTGGTCCGTTTTATTTACTTTGGTAGTGTATTATATTACTTCGGTCTTCATCTGTTAATGATCTGAAAGTAAACAGAAAGCAGTGTACAGTTAAAAGGGGGCCGTGAGAAAACTGAAGTCAAGTGAGATTCTTGTTAGTACTCAAGCTTTTTTTTTTTATTATAATGGCCTGCCCCATACTGTGATTGTTAACTCTAGAACTGAATGAGAAAGTGTTCTTCTGTTCAGAATGGAGCCTTGGCAGGATTAAATGATACTGATTATCTAGCAGGGGTGTCGAACTCCGGGCCTGGAGGGCCGCAGTGACTACAGGTTTTCATTCTAACCCTTTTCCTAATCAGTGAGCAGTTTTCACTGTTAATGAACTCCTTTTCCCTTCATTTTAATAGCCCTGTTTTTAAGGATTCAGTCCTCTGAATTGATTTGTTTCATCATTAAATGGCAGCCAAACAGAAATGAGGCGTGAAACGAGCCGACAGACGACCAGCTAAGCTGGGATTTCAAACTCCAACCAATTTCACTCCAAGCAGTCTCTTAATGAGAAGCTGATTCATGCTGTTAATTAAGCCCGTTATTTAATTCAATGGCTTGTTGCTGCTCTCATTCTGCCACAGCAGATATTTCCAAATTTATCGATTTTTCTGTTTTTTTTTCTAAGAACACCGTCAAAATGTTTTGGTGACCTGAGAGATCAACCTTACTGAGACCTTCACCTTTCTTTATTTTCAGATATTGTGTGATGGGCACAGGTGAGCTGGTCACGTGGTGGCTTGTTTGTCTCATTATTGTTTGGCAACTAATTAAGGGAAAAGAGACAACTAAGGGGCCTGAGTCAAGTTAATTAAAACTAAAAGAAGTTAATTAGCAGTAAAAACGGCTCACTAATGAAGAAGATGGTTAGAATGAAAACATGCAGCCACTGCGGCCCTCCAGGACCGGAGTTCGACACCTGTGATCTAAAGTGACTTAAATTCCTTTAGCTGTTTGTTTCAATATTTGTTTTTTAAATGTTAGCTGTTGCAGCTGAAGTGACTCATCCTGGGCTGTCCATCAGTTCAATCTTGCAAGTCCCAATATGCCAAATCTTTTTAATGAGGTCAGGACAGGTTTCTCTGCTTTGGAATTTCAGCACAGACAAAACGATCGACATCATCAGCAGTTAATAATTTTGTTTTTTACAAAGTAACAAAGTAAGTAGAGTTCTGCATTGGACTCCTGTCTGTAAAGTCGTGCTATTTTCCTCTCACAGTTCCAAAAGTACATGGGGTTACCAAGGTGATACCCCAGCTTTTGTCTAGGTTTTTGTACAAGGGCTAGACAGAACGTTTTTGACTCCTGGGGTAAATATAGTTTTTTAAATAAGCAGACAGATAAATATATATACGTGAACAAAGTAATCCAACACTGACTATTGGAGTATTCTTGAGATTTGTAATCAAAAATGTTATTTATTACACTTGTAGTGAGTTAAGGTGCTGCGCGCTGCCTTTAGTGTGTAGCCGTCACCACTAGGAGGCACCCTGCTTGCCAAAGCTTTAAGGCTCGTCCTGTACTCAGAAACGTGAGCGATTTCTCTGGCTCAGAGTGTTTATAGGGGTGCTGTAACCGAGGATTTGTGACTGACCAGTGGCAGCTACAACCGTGCAAATGTCCAGACTGGAAGTGGCGTTTCCCATCCACTCTGCGACAAAACACGCAGTTTTATAGAGAACACCAGCTCAAGCGGCTGAACCGCTACAGTAGGGGTATCCAACTCCGGTCCTGGAGGGCCGCAATGGCTGCAGGTTTTCATTCTAACCCTTTTTCCTAATCAGTGACCAGTTTTCACTGCTAATTAACTTCTTTTTCTATCATTTTAATATCCTTGTTTTTAAGGATTCAGTCCTCTAAATTAATTCTTTTCATTATTAACCCTTTCGGCCAGGGCTGTGGAGTCAGTAGATAAATCCTTCGACTCCAACTCCTTAGTTTCCAGTACTTCTGACTCCTCTGTATTTAATATGCTAATATATTTTCCATGTTGATTGAAGGAAGGCAACATACATGTCTGCCATTTAACCACAGAACTACTGGCTAGGAAGCTGACTCTCTACAGTATTGGCCAGTTTAAACAAAAGACAAGAACCCCTGAACACACATCAGGCCATAGCACACACCTCCACCTACATCATTACACTTGTTTACACTCAGATGAACTTGTTAAACACATTAGATCTGAAATAAAATGAAAACACTTTTTGTAATGTTCCATAATCCACATTACAATATGTGAATGTCAGGTTGTATAATAGGTCTGCTGAACTTCACACTGGTAGTAACACAGCTATGCACTGGGCTTTATTCTTACATCAGAGAATAATTCTTTTAATGATAATTCTTTACATTTATATAGCACTTTTCTCACTACTCGAAGCGCTCTCCACACAGGGTGAACCCGAGAAACGAACCCACAATCTCCTTACCGCAAAGCAGCAGCACTACCACCGCACCACCTCTGAGGTACTTACAGTAATTAGGACTACTGTTTGTGAAATGGGACATTTGAACTTGCTGTATTTTTTTTCATTACAATTTAAATTTATGAGGAGTCAGAGTCGGTGCATTTTTGCCAACTCTGACCCCGACTCCAGGTACCCAAAATTGACTCTGAATCCACAGCCCTGCTTTCGGCCTTGACAGCCTATATGCAGCCGTTTTTGTAAAGCATAGGTATGTTTGCAGCCGTTAGAACCGGGCGTGCTGCTATTACCGCAGACTGGAGAGACTGGCATACAGCTCAGCGAAACACAGAAGTGAAAATGGACGCTGCCGGACTGTGCGCACCACATAGTAAGTAGCTCCACTTTCAATTCTATTTCCTCAAGAAGATTGAAGTATTTGGCAGCTGTTGTATAATAATAGAGATCATTTTCTTCTTGTTTTCATTTTTGAGCTTCCTAGACACCCCAAAAGTAGAATAATCTCACAAAATAATTTTTGCCATAAAAGCAGAAAATCCAGGGCCGATAGGGTTAAATAGGATCCAAATAGAAATGAGATGTGAAGTGAATTAACAGTTAAGTCAGGCCTTCAATCTCTTAATGAGAAGCCGGTTCTTGCTGATAATTAAACCCGTTATTTAATTTCATGACTTGTTGCTGCTCTCATTTTGCCACAGCAGTTGTTTCTAAAACTGTCGATTTTCTGTTTTTTTTCTAATAATGCCGTCAAAATGTTTTGGTGACCTGAGCAGATCACCCATACCAAGACCTTCACCTTTCTTTATTCTCAGATATTGTGTGAGGTTAGCTGGTCGTGTGTTGGCACATTTTGTGTCTCATTATTGTATGGGTGCTAATTAAGAAAATTGGTTCAAATTAAAGCAAAAGAAGTTAATTAGCAGCAAAAACTAATTAAGAAGATGGTTAGAATGAAAACCTGCAGCCACTGCGGCCCTCCAGGACTGGAGTTGGACATCCCCCACCCCCTGCCCTACAGTGTAGCTCTTATTTCTCCAAAGTTGAATGGGCTCACTTAGTGAGCCACTGATGAGGATTGAGATTTTCTGGGGTAATCGCCTTAGTTAACACCATCCCAGGAGTTCCACTGGTTTCCAGGTTTCTACAGGGGGAGTGCTTGCAAGTGAAATGACTCGCCTGGAGTGATAGTGTGAGTCAGTGGCGACGGAGTGATTTTTAAGGAGCACCTTTTCGTAATGAATATCATTTCAAAGCAGTCGCAGTACATAATGTATTTATGTGCACGTCTCTACACTGTCGGCACTGGGTGGTGAGGTGACGTCCCCTGGGTGAGTGAGTCAGTGGTTAGGAGATTTTAAATGACGCCTTTCCATAGTGAAAGCTACTGGAGCACACTGTGAGTTGGAGCTGGTGCTTGGTTCATATTTTGCCTCTTTGTAGTGAACACCATCTCAAGATACTTTACAGACACAGGGCTTTGTTTCTGTTTTTCTACTTTAGGGCCTTGGGCGAGATTCAGTGATTTTTATGTAGCATTTTTTGCTGTAAATACCATATTTAGATAGTTTATAGATAAAGAACAATTGTTTGTAAAAAATCTGCATAAATTATTTAGAATTTATAAGCCCAGAGGGAAATTTGTTTGCAGTTTATTTTAGTTATATAAAATATAAATATATTTTCTTCCACAGACTCAAGAAAGAACTTTGTCGAATTGATCTGAGCATTTATAGCTTTAGAGAGGTGTAATCGGAAAGGGCAGAGCTTGGAAAGGACTGGGGGAGAGAGATGCCATCTGAAGGGGCGGAGCCTGGGATGGAGAGATGCTGACAGAAGGGGCGGAGACTGAGATGGAGAGATGCTGACAGAAGGGGCGGAGCATAGGATGGAGCGAGGCCATCAGAAGGGGTGGAGCCTGGGATGGAGAGATGCTGACAGAAGGGGCGGAGACTGGGATGGAGAGATGCTGACAGAAGGGGCGGAGCATAGGATGGAGCGAGCCCATCAGAAGGGGTGGAGACTGGGATGGAGAGATGCTGACAGAAGGGGTGGAGCATAGGATGGAGAGATGCCATCAGAAGGGGCGGAGACTGGGATGGAGATATGCTGACAGAAGGGGCGGAGCATAGGATGGAGAGATGCCATCTGAAGGGGTGGAGCCTGGGATGGAGAGATGCCGACAGAAGGGGCGGAGACTGGGATGGAGAGATGCTGACAGAAGGGGCGGAGCATAGGATGGAGAGATGCCATCAGAAGGGGCGGAGACTGGGATGGAGAGATGCTGACAGAAGGGGCGGAGCATAGGATGGAGAGATGCCATCAGAAGGGGTGGAGACTGGGATGGAGAGATGCTGACAGAAGGGGTGGAGCATAGGATGGAGAGATGCCATCAGAAGGGGTGGAGACTGGGATGGAGAGATGCTGACAGAAGGGGTGGAGCATAGGATGGAGCGAGGCCATCAGAAGGGGCGGAGACTGGGATGGAGAGATGCTGACAGAAGGGGCGGAGCATAGGATGGAGCGAGGCCATCAGAAGGGGCGGAGACTGGGATGGAGAGAAACGGAAACCTTAAAAATATCTGTCCCTCTATCCTTTCTGGATCCATTTCTGATCTTCTACTGTCTTCGCCTATTCCGTCAACACTAGATAGCCTTGTTGACCACTATAACTCAGCCCTTCATTCAGCATTAGATAAAACAGCTCCTTAAAAACATAAGGAGGTTTCCTTTAAGCGTTCAGCTCCTTGGTTAAACTCAGAATTGCGATCTATGTAAGCAGCTGGCCGACGCCTTGAGAGAATGTCACGTAAGACTGGCCTCACTGCGCACATCCAGGCTTTCTCTGACCACCAAAGAGCTTACAGAGAAGCACTAACCGCTGCCAAGAACACCCATTATGGCAGAATAATAGAAAGTGGCCACGATAACCCAAGGGTTTTGTTCTCTGTAGTTAATAAACTATTCCAACCCGCATCTGGTCCAACTACCTCTTCTACTGAAGTCTGTGAGAAATTCCCCCACTTTTTCCGTAACAAAATTAAAGATCTAAATAATTCAACTAACAAATACATCATCTGTTTATATCTCTCCCTGTTTTCCCACTCCATCCAGCTCCTTCTCTTAAGTTCTCACCAGTCACATCTGCGTCTGTTAATTACCTGCTTTGTAATATGAGGCCGACTACTTGTGTACTGGACCCCATCCCCACCACACTACTTAAATCCTGCCTTCATGCCGTAATCCTGACTATTACAACAATAATAAACTCATCCCTTGACACCGGCTCTGTGCCGCTCACTTTTAAAACCACTTCTGTAACCCCAATGTTAAAAATGTCTGGTCTTGATGCTGACAATCTTAACAATTTTCAGCCCACTTACCTTGTCTATCAAAAGTTCTTGAGCGTGTTGTAGTTTCCCAACTCACCAATTACTTAACTTCTAATAATCTGAAGGAACCCTTTCAGTCTGGTGTCAGGGCGCAGCACAACTGTGAAACTGCTCTGCTACGGGTAACCAATGATTTGCTTATGGCAGCAGACTCTGGACAAACCAGCATATTAAATCTGTTAGACCTCAGTGCAGCATTTGACACTCAGGTCAGACGTGACATTCTACTGTCCAGAATGGAGAACATGCTGGGTATCTCTGGCACTGCCCTCCAGTGGTTCAAGTCCTATCTGACTGATAGGCAAGAGTTTGTTAGTCTTGGCAACAGCAGGTCCAGCTTAGCGCCAGTCACACAAGGAGCTCCTCAGGGTTCTGTCCTCGGCCCTCTTCTCTTCTGTATTTACATGCTTCCCCTTGGCCATATTATACGTAGCTTTGGATTGGGTTAGCATTTTTATGCAGAAGACACTCAACTCTATTTCAATATGGAACTTCATCAGAGCTTTCTCATCTCACAACTTGCCTCAGTGAAATTAAAACCTGGATGGAGCAGAACTCTGTAAAATTAAACTGCAACAAATCTGAACCAAAGTGCAATTTAATAAAATGAGCTTCTTCCCAGTCCATCTGGGCAGTGATCTCATCAGACCTGCCTCTACTGCAAAGACTCTTGGTGTCATTTTTGATTCCTCCCTTTCTTATTCCGCCCACATAAATCATATTAAGAAACTTTCTTACTTTCACCTCCGTCATGTATCCTGTGTTCGCTCCTTCCTCTCCTTTTCTAACGCTGAGACACTTGTCCCTGCTTTTATCACATCCCGCATCGATTATTATAATTCCCTACTGGCAGGTGCCCCTTCTAATCTTATTTCACAGCTCCAGCTTATTCAAAACTCGGCTGCCAGAGTCCTGACACGAACCAGCAGCAGCGAGCACATCACACCCATCCTGCTTCACCTTCACTGGCTCCCTGTGTCTTACAGAATTGAATATAAAATCCTACTAATAACCTACAAAGCTTTAAACAACCTCGCGCCAAACTACATCAGTGACCTACTCCATTACTATGTGTCTGTCCACCCACTAAGGTCCTCTGATTCTGGTAATCTTGTTGTGCCCCACACTAATCTACACTCCATGGGTGACAGCAGGGCCTTCAGCTGTATAGCGCCCAGACTCTGGAATGACCTACTGAAATGAATCAGGTCAGCTGACTCCATGAATTCTTTTAAAAAACAACTCAAAATTAATCTGTTCAGGAAGGCTTTTAGCTCTCCTTGACTTTCAGTTTACCTCCATGTCAAGATGCTCATGTAACCTCTGTGTGTGTGTGTGAGACCATCAATGATGTTGTCTGTTAGGCTTTTTCTCTGAATTACTATCTTACTCTTCTTTATTTATTTATCTGGTTTAGTACAATGCTATACACTGTATACCCTGCCGTTCTCTCTTAAACTCTGTGAAGTGCCTTGAGCATAGGAAAGGTGCTATATAAATAAAATGTATTATCATTCTTATTATTAGGATGGAGCGATGCGATCTGAAGGGGTGGAGCCTGGGATGGAGAGATGCCGTCCGAAGGGGTGGAGCCTGGGATGGAGAGATGCTGACAGAATGGGTGGAGCATAGGATGGAGAGATGCAATCCGAAGGGGTGGAGCCTGGGATGGAGAGATGCTGACAGAATGGGCGGAGCATAGGATGGAGAGATGCAATCCGAAGGGGCGGAGCCTGTCTGAGAAGCTGTGCTCAAGGGGGTCAGTGAGAGGGTGAGGTATAATGAAGCAGTAAAAAGAGCAGCACTTATCAGACCTGCTTTTCTTCCTAAATCCATTGGCCGGGGCTATGTGGAGTCCTGGCTTTGATTGGCTCATGGAGTTGGGGAAAATGTAGACGATGATGAATGGTGAGAGGCAGAGCTTGCAGTGTGAATGTGTGGGCAGCACACGCATGTATCCAACAGGGGCACATGCTTCCCGGGAGAGTGTTCTTTTTGAAAATGCACTTCACACTTGAACCTTTATATCCCGTATCCCTTCCCAGTAACCACGACAGAGATGTTGGTTCTGTGCTGGTATCCAGAAAGCTGCTGGTTCAAATCCCCATTACTGCCAAAGGGGATCCTATTCTGCTGGGCCCTTGAGCAAGGCCGTTAACTTGCAATTGCTCCATAATAGCTAACCCTGCACTTTGACCCCAAGGGGTATGCGAAAACAAAGAAATTCCTAATAGAAGAAATTGTATAAGGAGAAATAAAGAACAAAAAAATTAAAGCAAGAAATATGGCGCCAAAGAGAGAATATATTTAACATCCTTTCAGATTCATCCTTCACTCCTAATATACATTGCAGTATAATATAAAAATGTCTGAATTAGCAGGCTGCTAGTATGAACAGTTGAATTGAGTTAGAAAAGAAGTAAAGAAGTACAAAAAAATGATTTATCAACGTACAGTAATTGATTTTCCTGCTCTGAAATGTCTAATGTTACTGAAGTGCTGAACACCCTTTTTGATACTTCCTGGTGTTCCTGTAGCTCTTGATGGTCCAAAGCATATGCCCTTCTCACTGCCATCCATCCATCCATCCTCTTCCGCTTATCCGAGGTCGGGTCGCGGGGGCAGCAGCTTGAGCAGAGATGCCCAGACTTCCCTCTCCCCGGCCACTTCTTCTAGCTCTTCCGGGAGAATCCCGAGGCGTTCCCAGGCCAGTCGAGAGACATAGTCCCTCCAGCGTGTCCTGGGTCTTCCCCGGGGCCTCCTCCCAGTTAGACGTGCCCGGAACACCTCACCAGGGAGGCGTCCAAGAGGCATTCTGATCAGATGCCCGAGCCACCTCATCTGACTCCTCTCGATGCGGAGGAGCAGCGGCTCTACTCTGAGCCCCTCCTGGATGACTGAGCTTCTCACCCTATCTTTAAGGGTGTCCTTCGCACTGCCAGGAGACTGAAATACTGTATATCTGACTACTGTAAAATATTACAAAAATGAATTCTTTCATGGCACGACATTTTCATTTTCACGAAATGTTCTGTTACCGATTTCAATATGAATGCCACAACAGCAAACACATGATGAGGCGCTGACCCCGTTTATCCTTGGCCAACTTGACACACCCACCCGACTTTATGTACCTGCATTCTATTCACTCACTGCCTAAAATCGTCACCTCCTCACGCCACTCATACACCTGGGAAGAGTTCAACACGGCATTGTCCTTGAGCAAGTTCAGACTTCGACCCGACTAAAGACGGAGAACAGCGTTTAGAAAGTCAGTCGGTCATTATCCATCCATCCATCCATTTTCCAAGCTGCTGAATCCGAACACAGGGTCATGGGGGTCTGCTGGAGCCAATCCCAGCCAACACAGGGCACAAAGCAGGAACCAATCCCGGGCAGGGCGCCAACCCACCACACGGCACACACTAGGGACAATTTAGAATCGCCAATCCACCTAACCTGTATGTCTTTGGACTGTGGGAGGAAACTCATGCAAACACGGGGAGAACATGCAAACTCCGTGCAGGGAGGACCCGGGAAGCAAACCCAGGTTTCCTTACTGCGAGGCAGCAGCGCTACCCACTGCGCCACCGTGCCGCCCCTCATTTATAAAATGAAAATGTTAAAACGGGTATTTCTTTGGAAAATTGCAGAAGCAAAATGCACCCGGAAAGCTCAAATCATCCACCCGAACAAACATTTCTTTCTGCTGATCGTTAGCAAAGCTGCTTCTTCTGGTTGAAAGGCAACGTCAAGATGGAAGGTACGTTCCCATAATGCCCCACTACGTCCCGCTGTGATTTTCCTTTTTTATATCATTACACGGTGAAATGAAAATCGACAAACTGCCTTTGATCAGTTCATTTCTTTCTTGATATTTTGACTGCTTGCGTTTGGAAAATATGTGTGCTTACACGGCTCAGTTTAGTAAAATTTCAGTTCTGAGACACAGATGTACAAAAGCCAGTCCGACATGTAAAGACAATTTACCTTTAAAGGAGTAATTGCTGCTTCTATTTTTAATCCCTGCCTTGACTTGAGTCTCTCATCTCTCGAGGTTGGATCCTTTTGACTGAATTGAACACGTTTTCCAGTGCCATCAATTAGTATCCCAGTTGGACATCCACTTCATGCTGTTCCCTGTTCCACACGATAATCAGGCAGCCTTCATTTTATATCACGCCTTTCTTAATTAAATAATTAGTTAAATAAAATAATTTCCTAAACACCATCCTCAGATGTCAGACCAAACCTTCAGTAGAATCATTTCTGTATTTGTATAAATTGATGTTTTTACCTCGGCAGTGACATTCGTGACTCTGGTGACTCTTCCTATGATGTCAGTAGATGGATTCGCAGAGCATGGGGGGGTCATGAGGTCACTTCAGAGGGGTGTGTGGCGCTCCCGATATCTCTGTAAAAGGATGAAGGTCCAAGTCTTTAGAGTCCTGGTGCTTCCTAGTTGTGAGACATGGACGCTACCCAGTGACCTGAGGCGAAGACTGGTGGACTCCTTCATGTGTGTCTCTTCAGAGAATCCTTGGGTCCCGCTGGTTTGACTTTGTGTCGCTCACGGAGTTCCGAATGAGGCACATGACCTGCATTGTGAGGGAGCGTCAGTTACGGCACTACGGTCATGTGGCGCCATTACCCGAGGGTGATCCGGCTCACGGGACCCTCATTGTTGAGGACCAGGCCAAGGGGACGCCCACATAACACCTGGTTGCAGCAGATAGAGGGTGAGACAGGGTCACGTGTCTGCCTGGGAGGGTTGCCAACTGGGATCCTGAGTTTATTCGTCATGTGGTGGGTACGACAACGTGCTGTAGCAGTGCATGCTCCCCAACTTGACTTGATGTTTCGATCCTGACAGAAGAGGTGGTGCTCTCGGTGTTTGTTGGTGGTGTGGATTGAATTTGTTGTTATTTCAGTCTTGTGTGAGTGGGTGGCATTCTGTCCAGTTCTTGTTCCTACCTTATGCCCTAAATTGGGACAGGGATTTGAAACACAACAGGGCGGCACGGTGGCACAGTGGGTAGCACTGCTGCCTTGCAGTTGGGAGACCTGGGGACCTGGGTTCGCTTCCCGGGTCCTCCCTGCGTGGAATTTGCATGTTCTCCCCGTGTCTGCGTGGGTTTCCTCCCACAGTCCAAAGACATGCAGGTTAGGTGGATTGGCGTTTCTAAATTGGCCCTAGTGTGTGCTGGGTGTGTTTGTGTGTGTCCTGCGGTGGGTTGGCACACTGCCCGGGATTGATTCCTGCCTTGCGCCCTGTGTTGGCTGGGATTGGCTCCAGCAGACCCCTGTGTTCGGATTCAGCGGGTTGGAAAATGGATGGATTTAAAACACAACCCAGAATTAAATGAAAACACGTTTTTGAATGTCGCACTGCATACAGTATGTCAGTCAATTAGATTAGATTCGGGTGGCACGGTGGCAGAGAGGTTAGTGTCACCACCTCATGATCCAGCATCCTGGATTAAAATTTAATACCCGTTTGTTAGGAACTGACTTGTCTTTTAATTTTTCTGGGTTTATTGGGAATTCTCTTTATGTGTTTTACAGCCCATTTGTGGTTTTTTGTGAATGTCGGGTCTTTTTTTTTTTTACTTTCTCTTATACGAAGTGTAAGGAAAGAATTGTAATGTCCAAAAATTCCATTTTGAGATTTTGATGAATCTTGATGTTTTAGACCTCCCTGAGTCAGAAAATGCCATTTTTGGAATTGTATGTGTGTGTGTGGACAATAACTTGAGTACGCTTTCACTTCGGTCAACCAAAATTTGTATACAAGTTTTAGGTACAAAACATAGATTTCTATCAACTTTTGGGTTATTTCCGCTCACCAGAAGTGGTACTTTTTTATTCATGTAGCTGCAGAGTCCGATTTATTCAACTTTACTTTTATAATAATTTGTTCAATATGTTATTAATTTGATTTGATGTGTTGTTGATAGTTCTTTTAATGTACATAATATAAAAATATAATCATTGTCTTGTGGTTTACTTCACAAATATCCGTCCCCATATCTGAGTATACGAGAAAGTCGAGGGGAGACGACTCCCAATTTTTGTAATTTGTTGTCACATTACTCTTTAATATGAATGTAAAAGTTTGACCTTTATAAGTATTTCATATGGGGTGAGGGCACCTCTAAGTGCAACCCTAGCAGGGAAAATACAGATTGGGATAGGAATTAAAATCCTTAGATATTTCTTAAGAATTTATTTTGTATTTTTATATAGTAAGATCTGGCTGATTTTTGATGGTTCTGGATGTCTGTTGATGATGTCCTCTTAATGTCTATTTGATAGGTAAGAGATATCTTTGATTACTTAGACTTAAAGTAGGTAGTTTTGACCGGTAAGGAGCATTTGAATTTAAAACTCCTTACGGAGGAACAAATTGTGTAATACACCTGTTCTAAAAAAATAAGAAGTATGATTTACCTATACATAGGGATAAAATGGGACAGGAAGAAATAGAAATTTGAACTGAATTAGTTGAATGAGCGGTTCTGATAAAATTAAAAATTAATAGGTAGAGTTGTGTACCCATGTGTTATGGACTTCGGTCCAATATCCCCTACCCTAAACCTAACCAGTAATAAAGATTGTGAAATTCTCAGTTTTTATTAAAGTCGTGTATTTACCAAAATGCTCAAAATAGGGAGGATCACATGTATTGCATTGCAAGGCAGGAACAAACCCTGGACAGGACGGCACACACACACACAAACACACACATATCAGGGGACAATTTACTATTAGCAGTCCACCAAACCCACATGTCTTTGGGCTGGATGAGGAAACTGGAGTACCCGAAGGAAACCCATGGGGACAACATGCAAACTCCTTGGGCCTCCTTGTGGCAGTGCAGCAGTTCAACTACTGTGGTACCATGCTAGCGTGTTTGATTAATTGGGAACTCTAAAAAGTCCCAGTATGAGACTGGCATCCCATCCAGGTATGGTTCTTTACTGACCCAAAATGGACTGAAGCAGAGAATGAATGGGCTGATATTTCTAGGAGGCCTCCTCCTCCTGTTCCATTCCATTGAGACATTTGGTGCTGAGGCTGTACGGCTGCACCCTGATCCTAATTTGGGGTCCTGAGGTGGTTTGTTGTGTGGTGGGTGCGATGACCCGCACTATCAGGGCAGGCTCCTAACCTCTCCTCTCTCTCCTTTATCTACATTAGTGCTGCTATTTTAAAAACAGCCACCAGAGTGCGCTGTTTAATCACATTTGGTCACTTTTTTTTTTCTTTTTTTTTTTTTTTTTAATTCTGTCATTGGTGGGCACTGCAGTACATTAGTGGTTGGGATAAAACTTTGAAATGAGAGTGTGAGGTTCAGAGCTTTTAAGGTATTAAAACTTGAAGTGCTTTACTTTATGCAGTGCTCCTTTTTACATACTGTGGTGCCTTTCATTGTCAGTCCTATCAACACTGTAATTTGATTATCTTTACAGTACACATAGATCAATAAACACATCTGTTAATGACACTTCATTCCATCAAGCTAAAAGAAAGTGCCAATAGCCAACAAAAGGTTGTCATATTTGTCTTCAGTTTTTAACATTATTAATGCCTTGATATTTTTTTTATTCTTTTATTTTTTGACTAAATTGATTCCTCCCCTTTCCTGTCTTTATTTTATGTAGGGCACTAAACCACAAGAAGGCTTACCACACAAACACGAGGCTGACTGAGATACGTGGACTCCTACCAGTTCACCTGTGGCCATGTCCACAATAAGCAGTGCAGAAGCCACAGGCCACACCCACTGTGTGCACTTTGCATATGGTAACTCGGACGACATGCCATTTGCAGATGGCCACGCCCACCATGTTCAGTTTGCATGTGGCCTTACCTACAATGCACGCATTGCCAACATTTCGCCTCTGGCCACACCCACCACATTTGCTTTGGTTCTGGCCACACCCATAAAGTACAATGTACTATTTAACACAAACAAGTTATTTGATTTGACTAAGGCTTATGAAGCACCAATGATACTATATATGGTATTTGTGAGTGCACATGCATACATCCACTTGTGTGTTGCATATGAACAGAATCACGTATACACTCTTGCAGTACGCATGCATTACTGGCAAGTGGGTATGTATGATTCACACAAATATATACATGTCCATAGATTAACACACACAAATATTCTTACAGACATATGCATTTATATGTGTGAGCATTTTTGTGCCTGCATATGCATGGATCTTTATCTACATATGCAAGTGAGAGTGTAAGCACGCGTGTGTGTGTGTGTTACAGCTTTACTCACTCGTAGTTTAAATTGACAGTCAGCCAGGCAACAGCAAACAAGAGCCCGCGATGCGTTCATGTTCAGCATTTCTTCTCTGAGGCCCTAAGTAGCTGACAGTGTACATCTGCTTACTGCTGGCCACTGGACTCTGCTGACCAAGCGCTGCTCATATCAGAGAGTCTGAATCCAGTAATGGCAGCTATTTCTAGATCAAAAGACTTGATTAATGACGCTGCATTGTCCACTCTGCTGTTGTTATCGACTTTTAGAAGTCAAACTTGCAGTCAATTCTGGGTATTCAGCTCTTAATGTCGAACCGAGTAGTGGCACCCAAGTCATTAGGTGACCCAGCTGAGTTGTACCCACAATGGTAAACATCCTCACCAGAACCCTTCAAGTGAAATGTGCCCGTAGGTACATGAATGGTATGTGCCAAGTGTAGGGCTTCATGTTTACAGCATCGACCACAGGGTTAGAGTTAAACTACTGAAACGACAAAAGAGTAAAGTCAGCAGGACAAAACATCGATGAAGGCGAGCAAATGCCACAGAGGGCCTTTCACATCTATCTATCTATCTATCTATCTATCTATCTATCTATCTATCTATCTATCTATCTATCTATCTATCTATCTATCTATCTACAGTGCATCCAGAAAGTATTCACAGCGCATCACTTTTTCCACATTTTGTTATGTTACAGCCTTATTCCAAAATGGATTAAATTCATTTTTTTCCTCAGAATTCTACACACAACACCCCATAATGACAACGTGAAAAAAGTTTACTTGAGGTTTTTGCAAATTTATTAAAAATAAAAAAACTGAGAAATCCCATGTCCGTAAGTATTCACAGCCTTTGCTCAATACTTTGTCGATGCCCCTTTGGCAGCAATTCCAGCCTCAAGTCTTGTTGAATATGATGCCACAAGCTTGGCACACCTATCCTTGGCCAGTTTCACCCTTTCCTCTTTGCAGCACCTCTCAAGCTCCATCAGGTTGGATGGGAAGCGTCGGTGCACAGCCATTTTAAGATCTCTCCAGAGATGTTCAATCGGATTCAAGTCTGGGCTCTGGCTGGGCCACTCAAGGACATTCACAGAGTTGTCCTGAAGCCACTCCTTTGATATCTTGGCTGTGTGCTTAGGGTCGTTGTCCTGCTGAAAGATGAACCGTCGCCCCAGTCTGAGGTCAAGAGCGCTCTGGAGCAGGTTTTCATCCAGGATGTCTCTGTACATTGCTGCAGTCATCTTTCTCTTTATCCTGACTAGTCTCCCAGTTCCCACAGCATGATGCTGCCACCAACATGCTTCACTGTAGGGATGGTATTGGCCTGGTGATGAGCGATGCCTGGTTTCCTCCAAACATGATGCCTGGCATTCACATCAAAGAGTTCAATCTTTGTCTCATCAGACCAGAGAATTTTCTTTCTCATGGTCTGAGAGTCCTTCAGGTGCGTTTTGTCAAACTCCAGGTGGGCTGCCATGTGCCTTTTACTAAGGAGTGGCTTCCGTCTGGCCACTCTACCATACAGGCCTGATTGGTGGATTGCTGCAGAGATGGTTGTCCTTCTGGAAGGTTCTCCACTCTCCACAGAGGACCTCTGGAGCTCTGACAGATTAACCATCGGGTTCTTGGTCACCTCCCTGACTAAGGCCCTTCTCCCCCGATCGCTCAGTTTAGATGGCCGGCCAGCTCTAGAAAGAGTCCTGGTGGTTTTGAACTTCTTCCACTTACGGATGATGGAGGCCACTGTGCTCATTGGGACCTTCAAAGCAGCAGAAATTTTTCTGTAACCTTCCCCATATTTGTGCCACGAGACAATCCTGTCTCGGAGGTCTACAGACAATTCCTTTGACTTCATGCTTGGTTTGTGCTCTGACATGAACTGTCAACTGTGGGACTTTCTATAGACAGGTGTGTGCCTTTCCAAATCATGTCCAGTCAACTGAATTTACCACAGGTGAACTCCAATGAAGCTGCAGAAACATCTCAAGGATGATCAGGGGAAACAGGAGGCACCTGAGCTCAATTTTGAGCTTCATGGCAGAGGCTGTGATTACTTATGGACATGTGCTTTCTCAATTTTTTATTTTTAATAAATTTGCAAAAACCTCAAGTAAACTTTTTTCACGTTGTCATTATGGGGTGTTGTGTGTAGAATTCTGAGGAAAAAAATGAATTTAATCCATTTAGGAATAAGGCTGTAACATAACAAAATGTGGAAAAAGTGATGAAGCGCTGTGAATACTTTCCGGATGCACTGTATCTGTTAATCATATAGCATCTATCTATCTATCTATCTATCTATCTATCTATCTATCTATCTATCTATCTATCTATCTATCTATCTCTGTTATATTGCGCCTTTCATTTTAATCTATCGATGCCCCAGTTTGGACACCTGCAGGGCACCAGGGAGCTCCTTAGGGTGTCAGGAATTGACCGCCTTTAACTCCGGAGTCCCACCTGTCCTGGAAGTGCTTCCATCAGACGATGGCCTAACCAAAAGAAATACTTCCTGGTTGGGGTTTAAAGAGAGCCCTCCACTTTGCCCGGTGAGTCGGAGTCAGGAGAGTGGCTGGACAAAACTCACCTGGGAGGAGTGGAGGAGATAAATGAGAAAGAATTGTATTACTGTGCTGAAGTAAAGGAAAAGAAACCTGTAAAAAATACGTTTGTTAAATAAAAGCACTTGTTTTGAACCCAGGACTGGTGTCTGTGGAGTTGTGCCTGGGGTTAAGGCCTCAGTGATGCCCCCTAGTGTCCACAAATGGCATAGTTGGCAGGATTTCCTGGTGGGAACCTGTATTATAAAATTTGTTGTGGGTAAACAGCAGACCAACTACTCCAGCGTGCTGACAAAATTTCTCCAAAAGAAAAAGCTGAAAAGAAATGTCAGATCTTTAAATGGCAGACGTGCAGCGAAGATCGTGGCCTTGGGTGATTATGTCGAGAGGGCAGATAGACGAATGAAATTGAACAGAAGTAAATGTCAAGTATGACATGTTGGATGTAGAAATGAGAGATCTGAATAAACATTTGGGGAGTCTGAAACTTTTAAGTACCCCTTATGAGAAGGAGCTGGGAGTCCCAGTGGACTCCTCACTATCTACATCCAGCCAGTGGTCAGAAGCTAATAAGGTGTTGGGTTATTAGGCTGCCATGATGTGTCGAGCACAAGTCAAGGGAGCCTACAGTTAATTTATATAACACGGTAGCGAGGCCTCACCTGGAGGTCTGTGTGAAGTTTTAGTCCCCATATTTAAAAAAGACGCAGCAGCACTAGAGAAAGTCCAGAGGAGAGCATGTCGACTGACTCGGGAGTGGAGTGAGGGGCCTGAGCTATGAGCAGAGACCTGAAGGAGTTGAACCTAAGAGGTGATGACTGAAGTGTTTAAAGTTATGAAAGGAATTAGTGCAGAGGATCCCCGATGTTACTGTGGACTTGTTAGGGGCCGACCACATCCAAATGCTAGAAAGCAGAACCCAAGACGTGTAGACATTAGGACTTTAAGGACCCCCACATCTCGACTTGATGCTTTTTTGGTGAATAGGATGGATGAGCTTGAGGGGCTGAAGGATCAGTTCTCATCACAGTTTCACTTCATATGTTTGCAGATGATGTGCCAGACGTTGAAGTTTGATGTCCTACTAACTGGTCTTTGCAGTCCAGTCCAGGTAATGGAGTTGTGCTTTCAAAGCAGAAATCATCAAAAAACCCAAAATTGCTTCTTTTATGAACATGGTGTCACAGACGGCCGGGACACCTCTTCACTGAGAGGACCGGGTGGAGCAGGCTTGGGCAGGACAGTACCTCCCCCGGGATGCTAGATGGCAGCTACCCATGGGGGTGCAGCGGTGCCTCGGACTCCCGCAGGGCCTCATGGGAGATGGTGTTCTCTACAGCCCTGTTGGGATCCAGGGGTGCTGCAAGGGGGCACTGCAGCTGTTCCTGAGCCCGTGTGGGCAGTTCTTCTGCCACACCCGGAAGTGGGGCAACGAGCACCTGGAGCACTTCTGGGTGACTTATGTAAGGGGCCAGCAGAGACAATTAGGTGAGCCAGAGCCGGGAGGAGAAGAAGAGAAGGAAAAGTAAAGGATTGAGTATTGTCTGCTTTGCTTGAGACTGTGTTGTGCCTGTGGCAAACGAGGAAGGCGTTTCCCACGAGGTGAAGAGAGATGAAATAAAATCAAGTGTGCCTCCTGCACCTGTCTGGGTCGGGTTACGCACAGGTATAGCGCCACTTACTGTCACAGTGGGCCTTATTCACTAATTAAGTGTTTTCGGCTAGAATGACAGACAGACGAGGCGACCGAGGGGGGTGCCGTCGCCCCTCCGCCAAGTCCTTACTCGTTAACGCCACACGTCTGTCTGTCTCTCGGCTCCCGATGACGTCGAGCCGCATTCTCCCTGGTGCTTCCTGCATTAACACCTGGCCGCCAAAGCCCCCCGACTGCTTACTGCTCTGCCATGCAAATCAATGCGGCCTTGTCACCGCGCTAAAGGCGTCGCGTTATCGATCGGCTTGCCGCTCTGCTCCTGCATCCTGATTCCGTCCGTCCCGACTCCCTTGAGATCCAAGTGGTGTCCCTTCCGGAAGCTCTGCAGATGCCGGCACGATGCGCGCTGAATGCAATTGTGTCGCTGCCGTCTCCGCGAAGCCCCCCTGAATAAACTTTCAGCTGATCTCATTTCTCGCAGATGAAGACAAATTGCCAAGAACACATTGGCGTTTAGTCATTGGGGTCTGCTTGCCCATGCAACCCACGTTCTCAACCAGCTGAATGTTTTTCTCGTTGTTATAATAATTTGAAGCAGTTGCGTTAACTGTCACCTTGGTGGTGTGACGCCCATAGCCTTGACCACCGGCTCCTGCGCCTGCATCTTGTAGCCCCTAACAGGAGTTTTGAACTCCGGTCCTGGTGGGCCGCAGTGGCTGCAGGTTTTCATTCTCACCATCGTCTTCATTAATGAGCCGTTTTGGCTGCTGATTCACTTGTCTTGCCCTTGTTTTTAATTGCCGTGACTTGGACCCCCTTAGTCGTTTCTTTTTCCTTAATGAGCAGCTGAGACGCAAATCAAGGCGCCACATGAGAAGCTCACCTGAAAATAAGGAAAGGTGAAGGTCCTGGTCAAAATATCTCGACGGTGGTCTTCGATAAAACAGAAAATCAACAGAAGTCAGGATATTCAGTAACGGCTTTAAGAATCAGCTTCTCATTAAGGAACTGGTTGGAGTGAAAGTGGCTGAAGTTTGAAATCCCAGTTTAGCTGGTCGTCTGTCCGCTCGTTTTCACGTCTCATTTCTGTTTAATGAAGAAACGAATCCATTCAGAGGACTGAATCCTTAAAAACGGGGCCATTAAACTGAAGGGTAAAGGAGTTAATTAGCAGCAAAAACTGATTAAGGAAAGGGTTAGAATGAAAAGCTGCTGCCACGGCAGCCCACCAGGTCCAGAGCCGGACCACCCCTGCCCTAAACTAAGGATGGACTTGGGTGTGATGTCAGCAAGCCGACACGTTTTCAATGGGCAAACCGGGAGGACAACCAAAAGACGGGAAAAGGGTCAGAAGTGGGAGATCCAGAAAACCGAAACGAGACGCAAAATAATCAAACGTAGCGAAAGTCAGAAAACCTGAGATCAGATAAGCAAGGGCAGGGAGGAAGGCTTGTTATCCACAGCTTGGGCGAGAACGCCGCCAACTGGGTGACCCTTCTAACGCCTTCTCTGGGTCGCTCAACCCCCTAGCGACAGGAAAGCTGCAAGGAGACGCGTCGTGTCGTTTTTTTTAACATGCTTCATCCAAATTAGGGTCGCAAGGGGTGCCGGAGCCCATCCCGGTTAGCACAGGGCACAAGGCAGGAACAAACCATGGACTGGTTGAACCCTAGAGGACACACACACACATACAGACGGGTCAGGTTAGCGTCATCACTTAACCTGCATGTCTTCGGACAGTAAGACACGGGGAGAACATGCAAACTCCACACAGCGATGACACGGGACGGGAGACCTCGGTGTCCTTACTGCAAGGCAGCAGCGCCAACATGCGCAACAAAACTGCATAAGTTCATTAACAATCCAAATGTCAATGTGCCAAAATGTACAAATGTGAAAATTCATAATAAATAAATAAATGCATACATAAAAACCAAAGATCATCAAGGGTGTCCATCCATGAAAGCGATAAATCAAAACCAGTTAAAAATACCAGGAGAAATGTGCAAACAGTCGTTTCCCCAGAGCGGCAGTACATCCGTCAAATCTCTCAGTCTGTGGATGAGACCCCA
The DNA here is from genome assembly GCF_900747795.2 of Erpetoichthys calabaricus. Lineage (NCBI taxonomy): Eukaryota > Metazoa > Chordata > Cladistia > Polypteriformes > Polypteridae > Erpetoichthys > Erpetoichthys calabaricus. The sequence continues at coordinate 193,192,758 of NC_041401.2, read as the reverse complement.
TTGCTTCAGCGCCACTCGCCTCATCCTCTCCTTCCTCCTGCGGTGTTTGCCTTCATTTTCTTAGCCCGCGGTTGCCCTCAGGTGTCCTCACATCTCTCCTGCGCTGTTTCTGCACCCTAAACGTCACCGTCACTGCTGGACTGTTGGCCTTCAGCACCTCAGTGGTCGATACCCGCAAACTGTGCGTTGGCCCACCGTCATTCTTGCTCCCTGCTGCAACAGACCAGTTATGAAGGATGACCAGCTGTGTGAGCTAAAAACACTCTGGCGACTGCCACAGTTAAAGCGGGTACTGCATACGTGGCACCTAAAGACCAAATGGCACCCCATCTGTTCAGCAAGGGCAGCTTCTTCACTTTGCTGTAAAAAGACAACTTACGATGCTCTGTGAAGACCATCACAGTGTGAGTGGTGGGTGCCGCGCCAATTGTGCCCCAAATTAAACCATGTCACCATGTACAGATAACAGGTCCATTATGAAAGATAGAGTGAAAGGTGCTATAAAATAGAAAAATCATGAAAAACACTATATACTAGATAACAGATAAAGAAAGGCACTATATACTAGATAGATAGATATGAAAGGCACTATATAACAGATTGATCATGAAAGGTGCAATAAAATACATAGTGACATCATGAAAGGCACTATATACTAAATAAATACTGTAGATAATGAAAGGCAGTATATAATTGATAGATCATGAAAGGCACTATATACTAAATAAATACTGTAGATAATGAAAGGCACTATATAACAGATTGATCATGAAAGGGGCAATAAAATACATAGTGACATCATGAAAGGCACTATATACTAAATAAATACTGTAGGTAATGAAAGGCACTATATAACTGATAGATCATGAAAGGCACTATATACTAAATAAATACTGTAGATAATGAAAGGCACTATATAATTGATAGATCATGAAAGGCACTATATACTAAATAAATACTGTAGATAATGAAAGGCACTATATAACAGATTGATCATGAAAGGTGCAATAAAATACATAGTGACATCATGAAAGGCACTATATACTAAATAAATACTGTAGGTAATGAAAGGCACTATATAATTGAAACATCATGAAAGGCACTATATACTAAATAAATACTGTAGATAATGAAAGGCACTATATAATTGATAGATCATGAAAGGCACTATATACTAAATAAATACTGTAGATAATGAAAGGCACTATATAACTGATAGATTATGAAAGGCACTATATACTAAATAAATACTGTAGATAATGAAAGGCACTATATAACTGATAGATCATGAAAGGCACTATATACTAAATAAATACTGTAGATAATGAAAGGCAGTATATAATTGATAGATCATGAAAGGCACTATATACTAAATAAATACTGTAGATAATGAAAGGCACTATATAATTGATAGATCATGAAAGGCACTATATACTAAATACTGTAGATAATGAAAGGCACTATATAATTGATAGATCATGAAAGGCACTATATACTAAATAAATACTGTAGATAATGAAAGGCACTATATAACAGATTGATCATGAGAGGTGCAATAAAATACATAGTGACATCATGAAAGGCACTATATACTAAATAAATACTGTAGGTAATGAAAGGCACTATATAACTGATAGATCATGAAAGGCACTATATACTAAATAAATACTGTAGATAATGAAAGGCACTATATAATTGATACATCATGAAAGGCACTATATACTAAATAAATGCTGTAGATAATGAAAGGCACTATATAACTGATAGATCATGAAAGGCACTATATACTAAATAAATACTGTAGATAATGAAAGGCACTATATAACTGATAGATCATGAAAGGCACTATATACTAAATAAATACTGTAGATAATGAAAGGCACTATATAATTGATAGATCATGAAAGGCACTATATACTAAATAAATACTGTAGATAATGAAAGGCACTATATAATTGATAGATCATGAAAGGCACTATGTAATAGATAGACAGGTAGATAGAACTTTATTGTTATGGGAAATTTGGCTTTTTACAGAAGGTCTTGAAATAGATAAATATATATATATAAATGTATAAATACATGCGATATAAATGAAAAACCGGACAGATTGTCCTGCAGCTGCAAACCTTACTGCTTACTTGTAGGACGTGGACACACTGCGATGGTAGGACACGTCGAGGCGGCGCGGCTCCTCCAGGGTATCACAGTGAGGGCTGCTCGGCTGTTAGCCTATCCATTTGTTTTCACTTAATCCGATAATTGCGCCATTGATTACTTTAATCAATCACGAGCTTGCACCAGTCCTAACATTTTATCAATAAAAGAAGTTGTTGGCTCTCCTGGCAGGTCGATAGCAGCTCTTGCTATTAATCAGGAAGACACACAGAAGTCAAAGCGCGTCGGTGCTGCCGGTCATTTGGGAATCCACTTGTGACCGTAAGAGAAGCAGACTTCAGGAGAGGAGAGGAGAGGAGCCCAACATGGCATTCACTTTACACTTTGCTTACCAACTCTAAGAACTGCTGTGGAATTTTATTATAAAAAAAAGAATTCTAATAATAATAATAGGGCACTATATGTCATAGATAGATAGATATGAAAGGCGCTATATGATAGATAGATATATAATGTGAAAGGCACTATATAATAGATAATGAAAGGCACTATATGATAAATAGATAGATAAGAAAGGTGCTATATGATAGATAGTGTCACACACGTGCTATTAGGAGGCAGCTAAAGGGTTTGAGTCATTGTAATACTACATCAGACCAGGGGGGTGGCAGAGTGTGCTGACTATCTGTCTCAGTTCCTTGCAGAGCATTCCTGGGAAATCGTAGTCTCCTCCATACTCTCCCTGCGGTTATATATTAGCCCAGGTTCATATATAGGGAGCGAAGCCTGTTCTGAGTTACACCTGACCCCCAGACTAACGCCCCACCTGGAAAATTGGCCCCGGTACTTTCCCACTTGGGTAGTTTTAAGGTCTGGTCCTGTTTTCTTCTGGGAATACACCATCCTGCCGACTACGCCACTGTCACAAAAAGACTCCAGACAGTCCAAAAGGTTTGGGACAGCCACCCATATATTATGATTCTGGCTGCAAAAGGTTGAAATGGTTGAGTTGTTTACAAGACTGAGTCCAAAACAGAACTGAATATATGGAGGTAAGATGGCGGTTTTAAGGGCTGGTGGAGGAAATTATGTCATCTATGCCGGAAACAGAAGTGACATATTCCAAAGCGCCGGACCTGGAAGTGATGTCATACGAGGGACCAGAACCTGGCAGGATTTCTCGGGAATGGTCTGCAAGGAACTGATAGAGACAGTCAGCACACTCCGCCACCCCCTGGTCTGATGTAGTATTACAGTTACTCATGCCCTTTAGCTGCCTCCTAATCGCACGTGACAATACATAGATATGAAAGGCACTATATAATAGATAAGGCACTATATAATACAATAGATATAGATATGAAAGGCACTATATAATACAATAGATAGATAGATAGATAGCTATGTAAGGCACTATATAATACAATAGATTGATGTGAAAGGCACTATATGATAAATAGATATGAAAGACACTATATAATAAATAGATAGATAAGGCACTATATAATATGATAGATAAATAGATGTGAAAGGCACTATATGATAAATAGATAGATATGAAAAGCACTATATAATGCATAGTGTGATGGATGGCTGGGGCCCATGCCTGGCTGGGATGCCAGGGGGACAAGGGTGGGAGGCCCAGTATCTCCCCCTGGACGCTGGATGGCAGCCTCCCTGGGTTGCAGCGGTGCCTCTAATTCCCCCAGGGCTGCATGAGGATTGGAGTTCTTTGCAGCTCTGTGGGGTTCCGCAGTCGGCACCAGGGGGTGCTACAACAGGAGCAGCTGGCCCCTTTTGGGCACTGGTTTCGACTTACCGGGTACCAAATCAAAGGGAGCCAGCAACCACCACTCAGCGGCCAGAGTCGGGTAGAGGAGGACAAGGTTGCCTGGGAGGAGTGGTGGTGCCAGAGAAGAGTATTTGGGCTTTTGCATTACTTGTGTGCTGTGCTTACTGGGACTGTGTATTGCCTGTGGGTCACGGGGAAGATGTGTGCTCACAGACGAAGAAAAATAAAAGTCTGTTTATTTTACATGTGCCTCCCATGTCCAGTCTGTGTCGGGTCGGGCGCTATACAGCGTCCTTCTTACAATAGATAGATAGATAGATAGATAGATAGATAGATAGATAGATAGATAGATAGATAGATAGATAGATAGATAGATAAGGCACTATATAATACTACAAATAGATAGATAGATAAGGCACTATATAATAGATAGATGTAAAGGCACTATATAATACTACAGATAGATAGATAGATAGATAGATAGATAGATAGATAGATAGATAGATAGATAGATAGATAGATAGATAGATAGATAAGGCACTATATAATACTACAAATAGATAGATAGATAGATAAGGCACTATATAATAGATAGATGTAAAGGCACTATATAATACTATAGATAGATAGATAGATAGATAGATAGATAGATAGATAGATAGATAGATAGATAAGGCACTATATAATAGATAGATGTAAAGGCACTATATAATACTACAGATAGATAGATAAGGCACTATATAATAGATAGATGTAAAGGCACTATATAATACTACAGATAGATAGATAGATAGAAAGATAGATAGATAGATAAGGCACTATATAATAGATAGATGTAAAGGCACTATATAATAGATGTAAAGACACTATATAATACTACAGGTAGATAGATAGATAGATAGATAGATAGATAGATAGATAGATAGATAGATAAGGCACTATATAATACTACAAATAGATAGATAGATAAGGCACTATATAATAGATAGATGTAAAGGCACTATATAATACTACAGATAGATAGATAGATAGATAGATAGATAGATAGATAGATAGATAGATAAGGCACTATATAATACTACAAATAGATAGATAGATAAGGCACTATATAATAGATAGATGTAAAGGCACTATATAATACTACAGATAGATAGATAGATAGATAGATAGATAGATAGATAGATAGATAGATAGATAGATAGATAGATAGATAGATAGATAGATAGATAAGGCACTATATAATAGATAGATGTAAAGGCACTATATAATACTACAGGTAGATAGATAGATAGATAGATAGATAGATAGATAGATAGATAGATAGATAGATAGATAGATAGATAGGCACTATATTACAGGTAGGTAAATATGAAAGGTCTGCTGCACTATAGGTGCATATGAAAGGCGCTATATACCACATTATTAGGTAGATTAGCTAACGAGTTTGAGAGATGAATCGACACAAGAGGTGTTGAATTCCAGAGAAGGACAGATGGCCAGAATAGCCAGCAGGTATCATTCAGAGATATCAATGGTACAATATAAAATGGAGGTATGATGGTTTAGACAGATCAGAAAGGCACTATATATTTATATCACAGATTGATATGAAGGCTCAATGAATCCTAAATAGATCATTCATTATGTCAAGAACTATATAAAACATTAAAGCTGTTATTTCTACCTCTTACTAATCTCTTCATATGTGTTCGTTCTGTCTTCTTGTTTGTTATAAGCCACCGTCTCCTGGTTGGCATGTCGCCCCCTTTCGTTCTTCGCAGTCCGTTACCAGCGCGTCACCAGCACATCGACACCAGTGCAGCATGATGGCGAGTGGCCCCTGAGGACCGTCAGACAGCGGGCACTGGTCTCTTGTGCTTGTTTTTCCACCCTTAATATGTTTATAAAAACCGGATGAAGTAAACTTAAGATGCCACCCTTGTCACTTGGACAGCCTTTAAATAAGCAGTGGCGCACTTTTTGTGCAGTCGTGTCACTGGCGCGTTCATTATAGTGGTGATAATTCGTCGAGCGTCCGTCTTGATGAGGAAGGTTATTTTAGTTCTTAACGGCTCAAGAGTTGTGTTTCTCCTTTGCCGCGTTCCTGATGGAGATCATCATCTCTTGGCATTGTGTGCCTCTTTAATAACGATGACAGGCACCTAAATGTAATTTCCTCTTTTGCGTCAGCCGTCCCCAGAGGATTTGATTGAAAATGAAAGATATGCCGATATCCCGTTTGACTGGCTTGTGTGACTGTGGCATTAGGCTGGCATCGCAGATAATATCACGCTCTATTTATAGACCCTATAATGAAGTTGGCAACAGATGTGTCACAGAATTTAAATTTAACAAATAATCGACGGCTTACATTGTAATGAATGCTGTCAGATTTTGAGAGCGGGCGTCCACATGATGTTACTGTGAATCCAAACTCTTCTTGAGGTGAAGTCTCAGCCCAGAGCCGATTTGGCCGAGTTGCTAATTAACTTAACTGGTGTGTCTGGGGTGTAAAACGGAGTCAAAGAGGTGCTGTGGCCCATCATACGGCCATAAGAACATGTGGCGAGACAAGACCAGGCAGGTTACTTCTAAGGTGGGTGACGCAGCGGACCCCCCGGCCTCTGCCAACCAACCCTCCTTTTAGTGAGCGCTGAGTATGGCCCACCTCATCGGTGGCAGACTGAGGCAGATGGCTGCATGATTTCTGCAAATGCACTGAGACCACTCAGACCCCTTCACTTTCTGCCCACCTTATTATGGTGCAGATTTTGTTTTAAATGGATACATTTGCCAGGTTTGCCCATCGGCCTACACCCATTAACCCATCCTGACAACGTGAGAACCTGTTTTCAGAAAGGTCATCAAATTTATTAAGAATTAAAAAAAGTGAAATCTCTCCTTCACTGAAGTTTTCAGACCCTTCATACTTTGTGGAAGCCCCTTTATCAGCAATTCCAGCCTGGAGTCTTCTTGATGAGTCTCTACAAGCTTTGCACCCCCGGATTTGACCAACTGCTTCCATTCTTCCCAGCAGATCTCTTCAAGCTGGGCCTGATTGGGTGGGATCTTCAGGTCTCTCCACACATGTTGTATTGGGGGGGGTTCAAGTCTGGGCTTTGGCTGGACCTCTCTGGGACACTCAGAGACCTGAACTGAAGCCACTCCAGCGTTGACCTGTCTGCCCAGTCTGAGGGGTGGGGGGGTGCACTCTGGAGCAGGTTTACTTCAGGGACCTCTCAGTATTTGACTGCATTGATCCTCTCACTAATTCTGAGCGGTCTCCCTGTCCCTGCCACTGAAAAGCACCCCCATAGCCTGATGCTACCACCATCATACTTCACCACAGAGATGGGATTAGGCGGGTGAGGAGCAGTGCTCGGTCTTCACCAGACTTAGTGCTTGGCGTTGGTACCCGCAGAGTTCAGTACTGATCTCATCAGACCAGAGAACCTTCAACTTGCTCTCAGTGTCAAGTGCTGCTTAGCCGCTCCTGATGGACCTCTGCTGACAAATTCATCCTTCTGGCAGGTTCTGCCATCTCAGAGGGGGATTTCAGAAGCTCTGCCAGAGTGAACATTGGGGTCTTGGACACGTCCCGAGTCAAGACCCTTCTCCCGTGTTTACTCAGTTTGGTCATACAGTCAACTCCGGGAAGAGTCCTGCTGGTCCTAAACGTCTTCCATTTCACAACTGTTGAGACCACCATAAGTGGGAACACTCAGAGCTTCAGAAATGGTTTGATCCCCTTAGCCCTGATCTGAGCCTCACCACAGTTTAATCACGGAGGTCTACAGAGAGTTCTTGGACTTCATGGCTTGGTGTCTGTCTTGGCATGCAATGTGAACTGTGGGACCTTCAATACGCAGGCACACGTGGGCCGTTCTGAGTGACATGCAGTCAGTCCTGTTAGCCACAGGTGGGCACCAGTCAAGTTCCTAGAAACATCTCAAGGAGAACTCAAGCAAACGGGAGGGACCTGAGAACAACGTGGAGTGACACAGAAAAAGGGTCTGAATACGTCGAGGAAGGAGAGATTGCAGGTCTGGGATTTTTAATAAATTCTGAAAACAGGTTGTCACGTTGTCAGGATGGGCAAATGTATCTATTTAAAGTGAAATTTACAACATTATCAATTATATAGTGCCTTTCACACTATATCTATATCTGTCTGTCTATCATTATATAGCACCTTTCACACTATCTATCTATCTATCTATTCTATCTATCTATCTATCTATCTATCTATCTATCTATCTATCTGTCTATCTATCTATCTATCTATCTATCTATCTATCTATCTATCTATTATATAGTGCCTTTCACTCTCTCCATCTATCTATCTATTTATCTATTATATAGTGCCTTTCACTCTATCTATCTATCTATCTATCTATCTATCTATCTATCTATCTATCTATCTATCTATCTATCTATCTATCTATCTATCGCCTTTCATGCCCATCTCTCTACCTGCCTGTCGTATTTATTTACTCGAGGGTTGGCATTTTGCTCTTTCGTCTTTAGCTGGTTCTCCAGTTCACTTTCCTTCCTGGTTGCTGTCTGTGTGGCGTCTGCATGTTCTGCCCGTGTTTGTTGTGCTAAGCGGAATTTGCAGATCTTCCGAGTGCCCGTCTGTTTGGGGTGAACGTGTCTCTTGCAGTGGACTGGCACTCCATCCAGGCTCAGTTCCCTCCTTATACCCCACACTGCCTGCATTGGCACAAGTTCCCGCACCCTTCGCTGCTTTAAAAAGGCTCCAAGATGGATGGCGAGGTTTGCTTCCTTGTTTTCTGGTTTGTCCGTGTTGTTCTAAGACCCCCTCATTCTCTCTACTGTTGGCGTCTGGCTGGGTGAGTAATACACCCTGCATATAAAGAAAGCCCACAGCATTCAAGGTGCCCAAGCCATTTGGGCTTTTGTGCCAGCCGCTTGATATTAAAAGGCCTGCCATTCTTTTTCTGTCAGTTTCATGAACAGCTTTTTCAGCAGCGGGCACAATTTATCTGGGAATGGCTATTTGATGTTTTTATTGCCCCTGCCTGGTGAGTTCCTCTCCATAATACCCAATTCACGCCCAGTCAAATGCTCTTTGCTCTTTGTTCTAAAAGAGTTGCTCAGCCCCCCTGGTGGGTTTTGTTCAACCCGTTCAGCTGGCATTCCGTGGCGCGACTTGTTTATGTGGTATTCTTTTGTCTTGGGGTATACCAGGAGATGAATCGATTTGGCTTTGACGTGTTGTCCGACAGAGTTAAAAGACTTTGTGTCAGCTGCCCCATTAATGCCAGTATATGGTGCCCTTCAAACTGGCACCAGCTCAGCTTCACCTCCTTCCTTTTCATGGATTTCAAGATTGTTTTTTTGGCCTAAATGTTGCTACAGGTTTGCACGTCTTACAAAAGCATGCAGCCCTTTCTGGTGGTCCGTATATCCCTTAATGTAAAGCAGTTTTAGGGTTGTGGGGACCCACAGCCCGCCCTTATGGCGCTGGGTTCAAGGGAGAGCCAGCCATCACAGGGCACATTCATTCGCGCCAACTCATTCTGGGCTGGGAAACCTGAGTGGTAAAACGGAGACACTGAGGATCAGACACAGAGAGAACATGCAAGTGCCACGTAGATGTCCTCCTAAGGCTACAGGGGCAGTGGCACTGAACTCCATGCCACCCCATCTTGTGCCATGATGTTGGGTTTAGTCTGACTGGTAACAAACTGCTGGCACGCCTGATGAAGTGCTTTGACAGATTGGCACCAGGGCGCATTAAACAGAAAGTTCCAGATCGTTCCCCTCACCCTGATCAGCCCCACAGTACCACAGAGGATGGCACACCCCTTGCACTTCACAAAATAAAATTGCAGCCACGGACCACACCCACTGTTGGACCCTCAAAGCTGACCATCCAACTCCTCAGTTTAGGACTCAATGCCACCCTCGTCAGCTGGTTTAGGACATTCTAACCAACAGCCCTCAGCATGTATGGACTGGCATCATCACATCCTCCATGCTGGCATTCAGCACGGGCACCTCACAGGGTTGTGTGCTGAGCCCCCTTCTCTACCCCTTGTTCACCTCTGACAGCTGCAGCTCCATCATGAAAGGTGCCGATGGCCCCTCCACACTAGGATGAGACGACTTACAGAGGAGGGGTCCGCCGAGGGGCTCATAAGAGAGCTGAAGGAGCGCTGAGGGGATGCTGTTGAGTCGATGGGCAGCTTAAAATTTCCTCATACATCGCCCCACACTGATGATCTGAAGTGGGCACACAACATCTGCTCTCATCTCACCGGTGCCTCTGCTTCCTCGTGTTAGGATTTGGAGCTTAGCAGGCAAACCAAGCAAAGGTGGCAAAGCTGAGGGCCGAAACAAATGGGACCCTCAAAAGGGTTTCGAAAGGCACTTCTGGGGGCTTGGAGTGGACCCACCAGAGTCCAAACAGCGACTTCCGGGTTCGCTCATTAGACATATATAAAGGAAGGGCCTGTGTGTGTGTGTTTGAGGCAGGGCCACTAGATGGCGCATGCAAGCCCCTCACTGCGAAACACTTGTGTGTGTGTGTGTGTGTGTAGGGAGCCATCTGCTCTGCTATTGCTCAACCATGGCCACTAGATGGCGCTTGCATGCACTTCACTCTTCATTACGAAAGACGTGTGTGTGCGTGTGAGGCATGGCCACTAGATGGCGCATGCAAGCCCCTCACTGTGAACGACCTGTGTGTGTGTAGGGAGCTGTCTGCTCTGCTATTACACAACCACAGCCAGTAGATGGCGCACGCCTGCACTTCACTGCTCACTACGAAAGGCCAATGTGCAGCATAGGCCGCCATGTAACAAACGCCGTGGTGCTAATGTGTCCTGCAGGGGAGCAATGAGTATTTTTGTGACTGCGGCGTCTTACTTCACCCAAATCGATATCAATATAACATAAAAGGCGATACCCCTCCCTAGTGACACGATGGTAAGAAATCGCATTGGGGAGAGAATTTAACATTGTTTAATGTTGGCTTACACTGCAGATAGCACAAAGATAAATGATGCCAGCGACCAGGCCAGGTCTAGGAGTCTGGGTTACATGCACTTCAGAAGAGGTCATCCACTTGAAGCTCTGCATAGTCGGACCCCTGGATGGGAGACCATTTAGGAAAATCTTGGGTTGGTGTTGGTGAGGGCCAGCAGGGGGCGGTGCCCACCCTGCGGTCTGAATGTGGACCCCCAATGCACCCCAGTGCAGTGACAGGGATACTGGGCTGTAAATGTGGTACTCGCCCTACGGAGGTCCTGACTCTCTGTGGTCATTTAAGATCCCTGGGCATCCTTCACAAAGAGTAAGGTGGGTATCCCAGTGCCCATCATGGCCTGGTCATTCTGAACCCCCTAATCATCTCCCTGTCTCTTAATTGTCTGTCTGTCTCTCTCTCTCACCCCTTCACCACCTAACAGCTCGTGTGTGATGAGTGCAAAAGTGGCTGCCATCACATCAACCAGGTGGGTGCTGCACATTAGTGGTGGCTGAAGTGGCTGCCCACTCACTGTGTAAAGCGCTTTGAGTAGCGAGAAAGGCGCTATATACATGTATACATGCATTATTATGATTATTATTATTATTTCGTGTGTCAACAAGGGGATTAAGTCAGGGGAAGGGGGTGTCCTGATTCCATGCCCGTGTGGTCCTGCAGAGGCAAAAATTGGCCAAGATGGGTCAAAGGGCTTAGGACTTAATAAGGAACATACAGACAGAGATATAGAGATGTATTATTATGATTATTATTTATTATGATGATGATGATGATTATTATTGTTTATTAATATTATTATTATGATTAGTCTTATTATTATAATTATTTATTATTATTATTACCATTATTTATTATTATGATTTTTATTTATTTATTATTATTATCATGTGTCAACAAGGGGATGAAGTGTGGGGCAGGGGTGTCCAGGTGGGTCAAAGTGTTTAGGACATACAGACAGACAGACAGACAGACATATATTATTATTATTTATTTTTATGATTATTATTTATTATTATGATGAGGATTATGATTATTATTAGTATGATTATTATTATTATTTATTTATTTATTAATATTAATATTATGATTATTATTATTTATGATTATGATTATTGTTATTTATTATTATTATTATTATTACTATCATGTGTCAATAAGGGGATGAAGTGTGGGGCAGGGGTGTCCAGATGGGTCAAAGTGTTAAGGACATACATACAGACAGACAGACATATAGAGATACAGAGATTTATTTTTATTCTTATTTATTATTTTAGCACAGGTTTGTGACCAAATGCGTCCCATGATAATTTGGCATCTCATCCAGGGTCTTATCCTGCCTCAAGCCCAGCGATGATCTTTAAACTGGAAGGGCCGAGTACGGAATACGGATGGGTGGTGTGGTGGGCAGATGCAGGAAGTCCTCAGAAATGGCCGCCTACTGGGGTCTCCCTGCTCGGGGGTTAGGATATCACAGGCAGCCCCCCCCCCAGAGGTGGGTCGAGTGGTTCAGTTAAGTGGATGAAGGGTGAGATGCCAGCAGCAGGAAGAGTTGAAGTTAACCGCTGGCTTCCGTCCCTGTCACCTTGTCTGAGTTTCCTTACCGTGTCGGGACCACAGGCTGCCTGCCGGGGTCCGCGTCCTCCTCAGCTGCTCGTAGCCCGTTGACTGGAAGCCTCACACCTTTTTATTTTTCTCACACATTTTTCAGCCTCTAAGAATACCCCGCGGCCCCCTGGGGGCTGACTAATGGTTGCCTAGGATTTGTTCCCATTATTACTCACCAAGTGAATGCCATAGAAACCGAGGGAGAAACCTGACTTTATTACTAAGAATAAAACGGCAGCCGGCGGAGCAGAAGTTCAAAGGGAAAGAACTCGTTTTGGGCTTCAATGTGCCTTTCTAATCAATAGGAGGCTAAATATGCACAGCTGACAAAAACGAAGGGAACGCTTCAATCGACACATCGGATCTCAACGAACGGAATGTTCAAGTGGAGAATCTCGACTGAGTTATGCTGTGTAAGAACAAAATGAAGTAACGACGGTCAACGGAAACCAAAAATCAGCAACCCCATCAAGAGCTCAACTCAACATCCACGTCGACGTCTCCCCCTTGGCAGCGTGCTGGCGTGACCGTGAGTGTGGTGGGGGGGGTCTGTTTGATAGTTCGGGGCTTCTGCCGTTCCAGTCTTCACAAGCACGTTTTGATCCCCCTGGTTCTGTTTTGTTTTTCTACCTTCAGCTCAGGGTGTGTGGAATTTCCCTGACTACGCCAAATCGTTCATTATACGCCGTCACGCACGTGCGCATGGGAGGCCGCTAAAAGGACCGATAGAAGGTAATTCCACGCCAGGCCAGGAGGCGGCAGGGTGCGCTAAACCTTCCTCTGCTATCCCTGCTTAGGCCAAACGGGGGAAATTCTGCCCGATTCCGGCCCCCCAAAGACGTCACTTCCGGTTCGGGCCTTGTTGACGTCACTTCCGTCAATCAGCCACATCCCGCTTTTACTTGGTTCTGTTCTGGACTCAACTCTGGACATGTCTGTACTCAATTATTTGGATTCAAGTATACGTGCCAAGTCAAGTCAAGTTGGCAAGCCTGCACTGGTACAGCGCGTTGCTGCACCCACCACACGACAAAACAACTCGAGATCCCAGTTGGCAACCCCCCAGGCAGACATGTGGTCCAGTCCCACCCTCCGGAAATGACCCTCTGTCTGGCGCAGCCAGGTGTTACGTGGGCGTCCCCTTGGCCTGGTCCAGCCACTCGGGTCCTCAACAATGAGCCGGATCACTCTCGGGTAATCACTCCACATGGCCGTAGTGCCATAACTGACACTCCCTCACCATGCAGGTCATGTGCCTCATTCGGGACTCCATGAGCAACACAAAGTCAGACCAGTGGGACCCAAGGACCTCTGAAGAGACACACATGAAGGAGTCCACTCTTCATCTCAGGTCACTGGATGGCGTCCATGTCTCACAAACAGCGAGCACCAGGACTCTAAAAACTTGGACCTTCGTCCTTTTGCAGATATCAGGAGTGCCACACACCCCTTTTCAGTGCCCTCATGACCCCCAATGCTCTCCCAATCTGTCTACTGACTTCATATGAAGAGTCACATGAATGTCACTGCCAAGGTCAGTAAACCTCTCGATGACGAGGTCGACACTCTCTCCGCAGACAGACACACTGCTGATGGCCATGCCCAAGAGGTCATTAAAGGCCTGGATGTTGGTTTTTATCAGGACCCTCGCAAGCCCAGACCCTCAGACCCCTCACTCAGTCTCTCATGCGCCCCGATCAGAGTCTCCATTGACTCCACGAAGATCGCAGCATCGTCAGCAAAGTCACAATCCGTGTATCTTTCTTCACCAACAGATTCCCCCCAGCCGCTGGACCCCATGACTTTATCCATCACCCAGTCCATACAAGCATTGAACTGAGTAGGAGCAGAACACACCCCCTGATGACCCCCAGAATCAACTGGGAAAAACACATAGGTCCTGCCTCCACTCTGCACAGCACTCACAGTACCAGAGTACAGGCCGGCCATGATATCCAGCAACCTTGAGAGGATCCCACAAAGTCTCAGGATGTCCCACAGGGCAGCTCGATCAACTTTACGCTTATGAAAATCGAGAAAGGCGGCAAAGAAACTCTGCCGATATTCGCGCTTGCACTCCATGAGAACCTTTCTCGCATGTCGAGGCGTTTCATTTCACATCTCTTTGCTTTGTTCTTTCTCACCCGTCTGCTCTTTACGGCGCAAAGCATCTGATAAACCTCTAAGCCTTGACTTCTCTTTGGTCCAGAGACCCTAACCCTAAACCTAACCCTTCACCCCTTTCACGGGACTCCGTTCTCCCCAATGTAAGCCTGGTGGTCTACGGCTCAATTCTTTAAATCTCATCTTGCAGGTTCTGGTATCGCGGCTCAAAAGAACGTCCCGTCTTAAATAATCCAGAGAGCCGTGTCAGTCTCCGTGGGCGCGACTGCGGGGAGTTAGTCAGGTAATTGGGGCGAGTCCCGCCTGCACGTGAGGGTGCGATCGTTCTCAGTTGCTTCATCGGCTTCCTGCGGCATGTGATTATAAGTACGGGCTGGCACAGGGGGAAAAGGGAGATCAAGAAAGAGAACGGAGGTAGAAAGACGATGGGAAGAGTGGTCTCAGGAGGACGATGGAAGAGAAGGGCAGCACAAGGCTGTTGGCGCTCTAGGGGGCTGAATGATGGGGTGGAGTGGAGCGATCATGGAGGATGACCTCCCTATGCATCTGAGGTACGACTGCGGGAGTGCGAAGGAAGACGGGAGGAGAGCCGACCTCGGAGGGTCTGGCTACACGGTTAGAAGGTGAGCTAAGACGGGGGGCGAGAGATGAAGAAGGAGGTGGGCCGAGAACGGAAGGACCGCACTGTAATCTCTGCTTTTATTAGATTTATTTGTGATTTTAATCCCCACAATTCATGTGTTTTTATGGATTATTTATTTCTGGATATTTATGAACACTGCACTGTGGACGCGGTTTTTGGTTTGTTTGGATTTGGTTTTTACTAAAAGCACCTTGGCACTTATCCACCGTCCCCTTTGCTCCATGTGAGATTTGTCCCCATTACGCAGCTCGGCTCGGTCATAACTATCGACGGTGTTGGGTTTGAGGGGCTCCCATATGTGAAGAGAGACTCTGGAGTGGACCCACACCATCAACACAGGTCAGGTTGGGCTGGGGGGCATTGCCTGGTACAGCGTGTTGCCACACCCACCACATGATGAAACAGCTTGGGGTCCCGGTTGGCAACCCCCCCAGGTAGATAGATAGATAGATAGATAGATAGATAGATAGATAGATACTTTATTAATCCCAGGGGGAAATTCACATACTCCAGCAGCAAAAAATATTAAATTAAAGAGTAATAAAAAATGCAGGTAAAAAACAGACAATAACTTGAATAATGTTCACCGTTTACCCCCTCTGGTGGAATTGAATTGAGTTTGGGGGGAGGAATGATCTTCTCAGTCTGTCAGTGGAGCAGGACGGTGACAGCAGTCTGTCGCTGAAACTGCTCCTCTGTCTGGAGATGATACTGTTTAATGGATGTAGTGGATTCTCCATGATTGACAGGAGTCTGCTCAGCGCCCGTCGCTCTGCCACAGATGTCAAACTGTCCAGCTCCATGCCAACAATAGAGCCTGCCTTCCTCACCAGTTTGTCCAGACGTGAGGCATCCTTCTTCTTAATGCTGCCTCCCCAGCACACCACCGCGTAGAAGAGGGCACTCGCCACAACCATCTGATAGAACATCTGCAGCATCTTACTGCAGATGTTGAAGGATGCCAGTCTTCTAAGGAAGTACAGGCGGCTCTGTCCTTTCTTGCACAGAGAATCAGTATTGGCAGTCCAGTCCAATTTATCGTCCAGCTGCACTCCCAGGTATTTATAGGTCTGCACCCTCTGCACACAGTCACCTCTGATGATCACGGGGTCCATGAGGGGTCTGGGTCTCCTAAAATCCACCACCAGTTCCTTGGTTTTGCTGATGTTCAGTTGTAGATGGTTTGAGTCGCACCATTTAACAAAGTCCTTGATTAGGTCCCTATACTCCTCCTCCTGCCCACTCCTGATACAGCCCACGAGAGCAGTGTCGTCAGCAAACTTTTGCACGTGGCAGGACTCCGAGTTGTATTGGAAGTCCGATGTATATAGGCTGAACAGGACCGGAGAAAGTACAGTCCCCTGCGGCGCTCCTGTGTTGCTGACCACAATGTCAGATAGATAGATAGATAGATAGATAGATAGATAGATAGATAGATAGATAGATAGATAGATAGATAGATAGATAGATAGATAGATAGATAGATAGATAGATAGATAGATAGATATGAAAGGCACTATATGATACGATAGATAGATACTTTATTAATCCAATGGGAAATTCACAGGTAGACATGCAGTGCAATCCCACCCTTCGGAAATGACCCTCTATCTGCTGCAGCCAGGTGTTACGTGGGCGTCCCTTTGGCCTGCTCCTCAACAATGAGGGTCCTATGAGCCGGATCACCCTCGGGTGGCCGTAGTGCCGGAACTGGTGCTCCCTCACAATGCAGGTCATGTGCCTCATTCGGGACACCGTGAGCAACATACCCTCTGAAGAGACACACATGAAGGAGTCCAGTCTTCGTCTCAGGTCACTGGATGGCGTTCATGTCTTGCTAACAGGGAGCACCAGGACTCTAAAGACTTGGACCTTCGTCCTTTTGCAGATATCAGGAGTGCCACACACCCCTTTCCAGCGACCTCATGACCCCCCCATGCTCTCCCAATCTGTCTACTGACTTCATATGAAGAGTCACATGAATGTCACTGCCAAGGTCAGTAAACCTCTCGATGACGAGGTCGACACTCTCTCCGAAAACAGACACACTGCTGATGGCCGTGCCCAAGAGGTCATTAAAGGCCTGGCTGTTGGTTTTTATCAAAGACACTCGCTGGCCCAGACCCTCAGACCCCTCACTCAGTCTCTCATGCGCCCCGATCAGAGCCTCCATTGACTCCATGAAGATTACAGCATTGTCAGCAAAGTCAAGATCCGTGTATCTTTCTTCACCAACAGATGCCCCACAGCTGCTGGACCCCATGACCTTATCCATCACCCAGTCCATACAAGCACTGAACTGAGTAGGAGCAGAACACACCCCTGATGACCCCCCAGAATCAACTGGGAAAAATACAGAGGTCCTGCCTCCACTCTGCAGAGCATTCACAGTACCAGAGTACAGGCCAAAATCTCACAAACAGGGAGCACCAGGACTCTAAAGACTTGGACCTTCGTGCTTTTGTGCCACACACCCCTCTACAGTGACCTCATGACCCCCCCCCCCATGCTCTCCCAATCTGTCTACTGACTTCATAGGAAGAGTCACCAGAGTCACATGAATGTCACTACCAAGGTCGAGAGGTGTCAGCTTGCAACTCCTTGATTTTTTTTTCAGGCCGGGTTTTGAGCGGGTGGGTTTGGGTACTTTGTACGTTGTGTCTGTTTATTTCTGTCACTTTATTTTTGCTGTCAATCACAAAAAATAAATAAATAAAAACTGAAACCACATGCTGATTCAACTTGTGTGTTTGGCCCCCCCCAAGAGTACCTGTACCGACCCCTGACAATGTCTGGGCATGCTCCTTATGAGATGGCGGATGGCAGACCTGCATCAGGGCATCACTGAGCTCCTGGATGACGATAAGTAAAGTCCTTGAGGTTCTCATTTAAATTCTGGTAAAGGGGGATGTGCGGGCCAGTCAATGGCATCAATACTATCATCATCATCATCATCTAGTAGGTGCCTACACGCTCTGGCCAGATGAGACCCGGGCATTGTCCTGCGACAGGAGGAACCCACAGCACCAGCATAACGTCTGACAGTAGCTCTGAGGGTTTTATCCTGGTACCTAACAGCAGTCAGGGTAACGTAGCCCAGTATGTGGACCCCATCCAAGGATATGCCTCCCCCAGACCATCACTGACCCACCAACCAAACGAGTTGTGCTGGATGACATTGCAGGCTGCATAGCGTTCACCATGGCGTCTCCGGGCTCTTTCACGTCTGTCACATGAGCTCAGTGCCACCCTGCTGTCACTCTGTGAAGAGAACGGGGTGCCAATAACAGAGCTGGCAATCAAGTGCACGGTGATGGGCTGTCTGTGAGCACAGGGCCCACGCCACCTTCATGAAGTCTGTGACAGTTTAGTCAGACAAATGCACACCAGTAGCCAGCTGGAGGTCATTCTCTGGCAGTGCTCGTCCTCTTCCTCCTCGCGCCAAGGAGCATGTGCCAGTCCTGCTGCTGGGTTGATGCCCTCCTATGGCCCTGACCAGCCCGTCTCCTGGTATCTCCTCCATGCTTTTGAGACCTTCTTGTGATGTCACGTATGGATGTGCCATCCTGGAGGAGCTGGACTACCTGTGCCGCCAACAGTGACAAGGACACTTGCAAAACACAAAAGTACAGAAGAATCAGTCAGGATGGATAGCAAGAGAGCAATTGTCTGTTGCTGTTGCCTCTCCAGGTCACCTGTTGTCACAGTCATTTGCACCAAAGCAGGTGAAGTTGATTCACAATGGCTTTGGCTTCTTAATTGGACAGACTGATATCCCTGAAGCTTCATTGACTTGCTGTTAGACTCTCATCATTAAGTGTTCCCTTTATATTTTGAGCAGTGTCATATATAGTAACCACCAGGGGGTGCCACTGAGCCCCAAACCACAGACACAGTAATGCCCAACACAATTCTCAATTTAAGAAAGAAATATTTCTTCATCCACCGCACCTTTCCAACAATCACCCTCCACAAGATCAGTAATCAAATACAAAATACTTGTTGTTTTCCTCCGAGTTTGTCGACTGTTGCCTCCCAACTCCGACTCTCCAATGTGAGGCGGTGGGCTCCTCTTCATGCTGGACCTGGGAAAGCTATTGGTGTCACAGACTGTCCTCTTGGAAGCACTTCCGGGTTATACGGAAAGCAGAAAGTTCTTTACACCAACAGCGCCCTCTATTGGCACGCAGGGATCCCAGCACCCAAGCACCCCTGTTGGTGTCCAAACTGGGATTCCACAAGAGGACCACTGCCACCTTCTGTATGGTGGATGGAACTGCCCCTGGCTTCCGGTACCCTATCAATTATATTACTCTGGCTGGGCACAAAGTATAGCTGGCAAGCTCATCTGTCCTTCCGTTCTGAGAAATTATCCTTCATCCTGGCAGGGATGCCTGTTCATCTTTGAGGGCACTTACTATATGTATATATATATTGTGGTGGTTGCTGTGCCCAGTTGCGACACCTGGACGGACCAGGAGAGGGACTGTGCCTCCCCAGGATCACGAGAGGGCGGCCGCCCTGCCTGGTTTGGGGGCCACAGGGTCTTGAGCATGGAAGCTCAACTCTGTAAGGCCCCGTGGCCACCGCCAGGGGGCGCCCAGACGATTGTGGGGCCTCGGATGATAGCACTTCTGCCACACCAGGAAGTGCCACAGGAAGTCCATCGGAAAGCACCTGGAGCACATCTGGGTGGATATAAAAGGGGCCACCTCCCTCCAGTCGGGAGGAAGAGGACGGAGCTCAGCGGAGAGGAGTGAAGGTGGTGAAGGCTTGAAGAAGTGGGTGATTGGTGCAGGGCACTGTGTGCTGTGGACTTTACTGTAAATAAATGTGTGCTTTGTGTAACTATCAGTGTGTGCCTGTCTGTGTCCGGGGCTGGACTTCCACTATATATATATATATATATATATATTGTCACAAACTCGAGACAGAGTCATATAAAGGTTTGGGGCAGCCACCCGTATAATTTGGTTTCCTGGCTGCAAAGTTGCTTTCTGAAGAATACAACACCGATGTGCACAAAACCGAGTCCAAACAGAACTAAAGGAATAGGGAAAAGGTGGAGGCTTTTAAAGGGGGAGACAGGAAGTGAAGTCAAAGGGGTCAGGCTTTTGTAGGTCTTCTGCCATTGGTGCGAGCCCGGACGTGACATCACAGGGGCCGGAGCCGGCAAGGTCTTCTTCCATTGGCTCGGTCTCGGAAGAGATGTCAAGAGGACCAGGTGGGATCTCTCGTGAGTGGTCTGCAGGCAAAGGAGAAAAAGAGTCTGTGCACTCTGTCACATTCCGGTATGTCTCGGAACTGTCCCTACTCGAGCCCTTTAACTGCCTCCCATGCACACGTGTGTGACCTTATATGTGACACAGTACCTGTCAAATAATTCAAAGAGTACGTAAGACGTGTTTCGGCCTAATTGGGGCTTTCCAGGTGTATGCAACTTTGCTTCCCCTTTAATAGATAGATGAAAGGCAATATATAATAGATAGATTGATATGCTGCGGTGGGTTGGCACCCTGCCCGGGATTGGTTCCTGCCGTGTGCCCTGTGTTGGCTGGGATTGGCTCCAGCAGACCCCCGTGACCCTGTGTTCGGATTCAGTGTGTTGGAAAATGGATGGATGGATAGATTGATATGAAAGACACTATATAATAGAAAGAGTGAATGGCACTATATAATAGATAGATAGATAAAGTGAAAGGCACTATATAATGATAGATAGAGTGAAAGGCACTATATAATAAAAGACAGATAGATAGATAGATAGATAGAGTGAAAGGCACTATATAATGATAGAGTGAAAGGCACTATATAATAAAAGATAGATAGATAGATAGATAGATAGATAGATAGATAGATAGATAGATAGAGTGAAAGGCACTATATAATAAAAGACAGATAGATAGACATAGATAGATAGAGTGAAAGGCACTATACAATGATAGATAGATAGAGTGAAAGGCACTACATAATAAAAGACAGATAGATAGATAGATAGATAGATAGATAGATAGATAGATAGATAGATAGATAGATAGATAGATATGCTGCGGTGGGTTGGCACCCTGCCCGGGATTGGTTCCTGCCTTGTGCCCTGTGTTGGCTGGGATTGGCTCCAGCAGACCCCCGTGACCTTGTGTTCGGATTCAGTGTGTTGGAAAATGGATGGATGGATAGATTGATATGAAAGACACTATATAATAGAAAGAGTGAATGGCACTATATAATAGATAGATAGATAGAGTGAAAGGCACTATATAATGATAGATAGAGTGAAAGGCACTATATAATAAAAGACAGATAGATAGACAGATAGATAGATAGATAGATAGATAGATAGAGTGAAAGGCACTATATAATGATAGATAGAGTGAAAGGCACTATATAATAAAAGACAGATAGATAGATAGATAGATAGATAGATAGATAGATAGATAGATAGATAGATAGATAGATAGATAGAGTGAAAGGCACTATATAATAAAAGACAGATAGATAGACATAGATAGATAGAGTGAAAGGCACTATACAATGATAGATAGATAGAGTGAAAGGCACTACATAATAAAAGACAGATAGATAGATAGATAGATAGATAGATAGATAGATAGATAGATAGATAGATAGGAAAGGCACTATATAATAGATAGAAAAACTTTATTTTCCCCAGGCTTTTTACAGGACATCAATAATAAATTTAAATAAATAAATAATGTTATTATGTTATGACAAACAACAATCCCCTTAATTATAATTTATCAAGTTATGAGTTTTCATTTAAGAAGCCACACCTGTAATGCTTTCCTAATTTAAAAAAAAACAGTGTGGTGCAGATACCCAACAACTCTGCCCTGGATTAGTGGATTAAGAAGGTGGATGAATGGAATACTATTGGATCAAATATATTTGTTAATCTCTCTGATAATAATAATAATAATAATCTGCTTGTTCCAGTTAAAATAAGACGCTCAGATTCTCAAATTGTGACGTGGAACGAATTTTCGCGTCGCTTCATTCGGTCGGAGGATTTTTGCTGCGCGCACATGGACTCTGCACTTCCGCTGTCGGTGCTGGTCCGCTATATCTCTCACAACTCTGTAGAGTTTAACAAGTAAAACAAAAAACAAGTTTATTTTTTTAAAATAAGCATTTGCTTGTGCATCGTATTGGAAGCGTTTCAGCAGAGCGAGACTGGAGTGTCGTTTAAGAGGTTCTGCATTCTTTAGTGCCGATTATGGTTTAACCAGCGGCACTTTGTTGAGCGACAGCAGGTAAGAATCAAAGAAAAAAGAAAGGCTTGGTGTCGCTTGTAGCTTCACGCTGTTTACAGCACGTTCGCGGTGTTTCTTGCCGATATTCATTTGCACAGTCAGCAGGTGTTACTCGGGGGTTGTTTCGATTCTTAACGGTTTTAATGGACGTAATCCGATACGTGTGTTCCACGTATGAACACAAACGTCCACACATCTTCAGGTCCAGCGAGCCCCCCGTTGAACGGCGGCGATATTAATAACCTTGTAAACCTGTAAGACATGCAGTGCTGTGTGGCGGACGGCTCGTGTACTGTTGGGGGCCACGCCGGATTGGCAGCAGTTGGTCTTTACCTCCACGTAGGTACAGCATAGCCGGTGAGGTCCTCACAGGTGCCGTTTGGTTTTTGAGTTGAAGCGGAGAGCAGAGGCCGCCTGTGTCAGTCACATTTGGAGTTTTTAAGGCTGCCGGCTGCGTGTTTTGGGGGACTGCAGAGGCGCAGGCTGCACGTTTTCCTCATCTTTGACTTCCTGATGGACTTTTGTTCACTTTTGCCCATCAATCCCAGTTTATACTTTTATGTATTTTGGCAGAACTGGGCAGGCGCGGACCGTCTGTTTTGCTGTGGAGGACTCAAAATCATCAGAGGTTTCACTTTTTACATATTTTGTTTTGTGGTCATCTTGTGCTAAAGTCATTTCAATTTATTTTTTGTCCCTTCATCAAGCAACACTCGGTAATCCAGAATGACAAAAGTGAAAACTGAATTTTATACATATTTAAAATTTATATAAAGAAAAATGTATATTCCTTTGACGCAGGTATTCAGACCCTTTACTCCGTAATCCACTGAAGCCCCTCATCTGGATTTGGAGATCTTTCTGCCATTCTTCTAAACAGATCATCTCAACGTCTGTCAGGATGAATGGCCGTGGACAGCAATTTTCAGGACTCCCCAGAGTTGCAAATTTATTAAAAGTAAAAACCTGAAATCTCACACTGACAAAAGATTTTGGTTCCTCGGCTGTGATGCTTGACATTTGGCTCAGGTGGGTCCCATTTCTACTGATCATCATGGAGATGTTTCTACACCTTGTTTGGAGCCCACCTGTGCTCAACTGCTGACTGGACTGATTAGGAACGGCGCACACCAGTGCTGTCTATAGAGGGGTCCAGCAGGTGGGCACAAACCAAACTATGAGGTCTGAGGACCTGCCTGCAGAGCTCACAGCCAGGAAGGTGTTGAGGCTCAGATCTGGAGAAGTTCTCAGGAGCACAGCTGCCTCCTTAATTATTAAGAATAACTGCTCGCTTCAGTGGCCAACCCCCGTGTTTGGTTAATCGGATATACAATTTTAAAAGCTTTTTTTTTTTCTTTGGAATTGTTTCAGTTTCATTATTTGCACTTTTACTTTAAAGCTTCAGTAAAATCAATATTTGGAATTACCTTTTCTTCAAGATCGCATTGAATTTGGATTCTGTATTTGGACTTACATCGTGACAATGCAACGTATAACTGCCTGTGAGTGAATATTCTTCCTTTTTCTTTTATAAATAATCCAACTTTTTTTGTTAATTGTCATAGCCACAGCTGTTCTCACGGGAAACTGTAAACGTTTTAATACGAATGGCATATCAAGATCTCCTTTGGTGTGTAATGTTATTCACGGAATATATACAACATTACCTTTCTTGTCGTCTGTTAAAATTTGCATCACTTCTCCGTGATCATAAATATACACCTGACCGAATTCTTTGAAATTAAACTTTGCTTTAGCTGTTGCGGGACCACAGATTCTCATAGCGTATGGTCCATTATTGTGAAAATCTACGTTTTGAGCATTGAATGATGCGAAGGTGAAAAGATTACTGTAGACTTGTATATTTTGCCTGTAGTGTTTGTGGATTCTGTGGTGGGTTGGTGACCTGCCCAAGGGTTTGTTCCTGCCTTGCGCCCTGTGTTGGCTGGGATTCGCTCCAGCAGACCCCCGTGACTCTGTATATAGTGGGTTGGGAAATGACTGACCGACTGTTTGTGGATTTCACTTTCCCCAAACATCAAATCTTTTAATTCTCTTGGATATGCCTCCTCATTGTGTAGAAACACGACTTTCCCCCGAAGGCAACACGAATTAGACGATCTGCAAGTCTCTGACTTAAACTTCTAAGCCTTACAATATTTAGCTCTATTGTAGGCATGGAGCTGGACAGTTTAACATCTGTGGCAGAGCGACGGGCACTGAGCAGACTCCTGTCAATCATGGAGAACCCACTGCATCCACTGAGCAGGATCATCTCCAGACAGAGGAGCAGCTTCAGCGACAGACTGCTGTCACCGTCCTGCTCCACTGACACACTGAGGAGATCGTCCTCCATCACACTATGTGACTCTTCAATTCCACCGGGGGGGGGGGGGGGGGGTAAACGTTAACATTATTCAAAGTTATTGCATATTGTAATCCTTCTACTTAGCCAATATAAAGGGGTCATTTTGCTTAACGTCTAACTACATCCATAATGGCTAAACATGATACAACATCCTAGTACTGTAGTGTCATAAGTAAGACCCCTCAGAGTTGTTTTTAATGTCTAGTGCAGATCTAGTGCTGTATAAACTGGACACTTGTTACACTTACAGAGAGCAGCCTTTTCATTTGTGAGTGCTCTTCTGCACTTTTGGCAAAAACGTGATCCTGCAAGTTGTAAAAGATGATTGCTATCCTTATAATCCACTGTGTACAGAGGTGCTTACAAGGGATTTGTTTTTATAGTTTTCTGATACAGCAGACATATTTTTTTATTATTTACATGACATTTTTTATAGGGAATTCTTGGGGATTAATAAAGTTATCTATCTATCTATCTATCTATCTATCTATCTATCTATCTATCTATCTATCTATCTATCTATCTATCTATCTATCTATCTATCTATCTATCTATCTATCTATCTATCTATCTATCTATCTATCCTGCCTATTATACTAAACTTAATATCTATGTTTCTCCATACTTATGACATATCACTGATGTCCATATATTCGATCTCTATTCGCCTTTCCGTTATTTCACTGAGTATTAATTTATCTTTTTTTTACCGCTAATGCGATCTTTATCTTTTTTTTAATACTTTTGAATTTTTCTGCTTTCATATTCTGTATCTTGCTCTGCATGTGTTTTGCGCCTACGTTTTTTTTGAGTCTTTTGAATTCCAGTTTTCATTTTCTCTAACCTGCTCTGCATGTGTTTGGCCCCCTCGTTTTTGAACCTCTTAATGACGTTTTACTTTGTTTTCTACTCTTTGTCTTTGCTCTGCCCTGCTATTTTTTTTTCAATTACACCTGGTCCGTGATGATTATTTTCCATTTTTTCGAGTAATAATTTCCTTTTGTTTGTGCTAATGCAATCTTTACTATCTTTTTTTTGATACTGTAGCGACCTCCGCATCCGGCTCAGACGTAGCATCAATCAATACCCCGCTGTCCGTCTTCCGTGCTGTACTCTGCCCTCCCTCAATCGGACCTAACAGTCACTCAGAACAAAAAAGGCTTCTACTTGCCTGGGACGCTACAATACTTTTGAATTTTCCTGCTTTCATATTCTTTACCTTCCTCTACTTGTGTATCGCGCCATCGTTTTTTTTGAGCCTTTTGAATTCCACTGCTTTCATAATCTCTTATCTGTATATATTTTTTTTTTTTGTTCTCTTTTCTCTGCGCTGCTCGCTCTTCTTCACTTAGTCGTCGACGTTTCACTTATAACGTATTGTCCTTATATGCTTTATATGTGCTGAGTGCCCAGGATCTGTGTCTGCTCAAAGCCTTGACACGACTGTGTGTTTTCCTGCCCGTGCTCTTATTTGATATTTTTTTTTAAGTATGGCATGTCTTGCAAGAATCTCGCATTCCACGCCCCCGCGAGACGGCCATGGGACAATCCACGAAGCGTCTCGCAGGGACCGTAATCTCTTTCGTCTCGCTGGTCTTTCCAGTGTCTTCCGAGATGATCATGTCTCGTCTCCCAGGTTTTCCTTTCCAAGATTTTTTTTCTTATAATAGTGAGATACCTCTTGACATTTATGGAGCAATTTGCCTCACTGCTCAAAGCGCTTCAGTGAGTGGGGAGCCACTTCAGCCACCACTGATGTGCAGCAGCCATTTTTGTGCCAGTCTGCTCACCACACCACACATGAGCTGTTAGATGGTGAAGTGGTGAGATTGTTGATAAGAGACAGGGGATAATCAGGAGGCCAGAATGACCAGGCTATGGTGGTCTCAATAATGCAATATACACTCACTGGCCATTTTATTAGGTACACCTTGGTAGTCCCGGGTTGGACCCACTTTTGCCTTCAGAACTGCTGTGTTTCATCATGACATTGATTCAGGAAGATGCTGGAATCATTCCTCAGGGATTTTGGTTCCAGTTGACATGACAGCATCACACAGTTGCTGTAGATCCATGATGTGAATCTCCCGTTCTACCACATCCCAAATATGCTCTACTGGACTGAGATTTGGTGACTGTGGAGGCCATTTGAGTCCAGTGGGCTCATTGTCAAGTTCAAGAAACCAGTTTGAGATGATATGAGCTTTGTGGCATGGCGCATTATCCTGCTGGAAGTGGCCATCAGAAGATGGCAGTCAGAAAGGGATGGACATGGTCAGCAACAATACTTGGGTTTATACAATGCTCATTTGGTACTAAGGGGCCCAAAGTGTGCCAAGAAAATGTCTCCCACACCATCACACCACCACCAGCCTGAAGCGTTGATACAAGGCAGGATGGATCCCTACTTTCATGTTGTTGACGCCAAACTCTGACTCTACCATCTTACTATCTTACATCTTGCCTGATGAAGGGGCCTTAGCTGCCTCAAAAACTTGCATTTGTAATCTATTTAGTTAGCCAATAAAAGGTGTCATTACACCCTACTTTCTCCTACTATCTGAATGTCACAGCAGAAGTTGCGACTCGTCAGACCAGGGAATGTTTTTTTTCAGTCTTCTGTTGTCCAGTTTTGGTGAGCCCATGTGACTTGTTGCCTCAGTTGCCTGTTCTTAGCTGACAGGAGTGGCACCCGGGGTGGTCTCCTGCTGCTGTAGCCCACCTACTTCAAGGTTCAACGTGTTGTGTGTTCAGAGCTGCTCTTCTGCACACCTCAGTTGTCACGAATGCTTATTTGAGTTTCTGTCACCTTTCTATCAGCTCGGACCAGTCTGGCCATTCTCCTCGGACATCTGGCATCAACAAAGCATTTTCACCCACTGGATATTTTCCCTTTTCTGGACAGTTCTCTGTAAGCCCTACAGATGGTTGTGCGTTAAAATCCCAGCAGATCAGCAGTTTCTGAAATACTCGGAGCAGCCCGTCTGGCACCAACAGTTACGTCACGTTCAAAGTCACTTCAGTCACCTTTCTTGCCCATTCCGATGCTCAGTTTGAACTTCAGCAGGTTGTCTTGTCAAGGTCTACAGGCTGAGATGCACTGAGTTGCTGCCACGTGATTGGCTGATTGGATATTTGCGCTAACAAGCAGTTGAACAGGTGTACCTAATAAAGTGGCCGGTGAGTGTCCCCTGATTTATACATTTTTTGTGATGTGCTGCTTTGAGCTTTGTCTTCATGAGGCGTTGGATTGGTTTAGAAATGTGTCACTCACTGAGTTGTTCCCACCCACTTCTAAGCGCAGTGCACCCCTGGTTGTCTGCTGTCGTGTTTATTGGATGTCTGGCTTCAGTGAGACTGCATTTTGGGTAAACCTCTGAAGCCAATCGTTGCGACACATTTGACCAAATGGAGGATATCAGGAAGGGGGCAAATACTTTTACACTTTATTGTATCTGTGCTTCTAACTGACTCTGGGACTGTGAGAGGTGTTTTCAAAAGAAGGACTCTATAGAAAATAAACATGAAAAAATCAGTTGATCTGTCCCATGGCACGCCATGAGGCACTGCAGGAAGCAAATAGGAAAGACTAACGGTCAGTCCAAACAGGCCATAGTTGGCCATTTTCTAACCCACTTGGTCCCTCAACAGGGTCCCAGGGTATCTGCTGGAGCCAATCCCAGCTGACACAGGTCGCATGGCAGGAATAAACCCTGGACAGGGCGCCAGTCCATCACAGGGCAATCACACACCAGAGCCAGTTTAGTGTTGCCAGTTCATCTAACCTGCGTGTCTTTGGACTGTGGGAGGATGCCCACACCGACATGGTGAGAACACGCTGTCACACTTGTGCCATTAGGAGGCAGCTAAAGGGCCTGAGTAATAATAGTAGTACCACACCATACCAGGGGGTGGCGAGCTGCAGAGACTTTCTCTCACTGTCTTCTGCAGACCATCCACGTGAAGTTCCGCTAGGTCCCGGCGCCAATAATGATGCCACTCCTGGTACTGGCGCCTTTGAAGATGTCACTTCCAGTCCCCGATGATGCCACTTCCGGGTCTGGTCCCCCGATGATGTCACTTCCTGTCCCAGCCTTTAAAGCCGCCATATTTGCACTCTTAGATCAGACTCAGGATTCCAACCGGTGAACAACTTGACCAAAATACCTATTTGCAGTCAAGGCATGATATACGGGTGGCTGTCCCAAACCTTTTTGACGTCTGTGGACTGTTACTGTGACAATGCTGATGCCACACAGGGAGGACCTGGGGATGCGGACCCTGTTCTGCCCAGCACTACCAGGGTGCCACCTTGTTTCCCTTACAGAACTAAATTGTGCCATCACCTCATTGTCGGTCATTTTGTAACCCACTGGGTCCTGGGGGTCTGCTGGAGCCTATCCCAGCTAGCATAGGGCATAAGGCAGGAACAAACCCTGGGCAGGACGCCAGTCCATCGTTGGGCGAACACACCACACACACACACACCAGGGCCAATTAGTATTACCAGTCCGCCTAAACTGCATGTTTTTTTGACTGTGTGAGGAAACCCACGCAGACACGGGTGAGAACACGCAATCTCCACGCAGGGAGGACCCGCCACACAACAGCAGCCCCCACCCCTGTGCCACCCTGCCACTCATCTGCCACAGTAATTCATTTTCAGTCATTTGTGCGTAGTTGGAAGCGAGTTGCTAAGCTGAGTGGTGGGTTTCCAAGTGGCTCCTGTGCATCTGTCTCCTGTTTCTGACCGTTTATGTTAAACTCTCACCCAAGTGGCTGCTGGGAACAGTGGAGTCTGCTACTTGTCATACCCTTCCCTGAGAAAAGAGGCTGCCAACAATATGTGATAAAATGATTTCCGACTCATGTGTTTCTGTCATGAAGCCTCCCTTCATGAAACTGGGAAGGTTAACCTCCAATATTTGGGATGTTTTCCTGGCTTTTGAGTCGTGTTTGGACGAGCGCGGCGCTGGCCGCAATTAGAAGCTATTTGTGGCAGACGCTCCGTTTTTAATAACAGTACAGAAAGCGGCTTTACATAATAAAGCAGACGTCTGGCGCAAATGACAGCTTGTCACAGCAGTGAAATAAATCACCTCAACTTCAAAAATCTCTCCGTTTCATTCATAATTATAGCGTTGGGTCAGCGGAAAAACGCATTAACTCGGTAGGAAGTTTTGTCGTGGCTGAACAGGTGCGGGGAGTCGCATTACGCTGGAAAACCTCAAATATGTGTTTGGGGGCTGCGCCTCGGAACTAAGTTAGCCGAACTATTCTGTAACACTTCAGTAATTATTTACCGCTGTGATCTTTCTCATCATCAAATGGGTCATTACGGTAGCAGCTGATGAGAAGAATTCCTATTTAATTGCAGAATGACGGGATGTGAGGGGTCCTTCAGAGTGCTTCTGTCTCTTGAATGATTTGGCACCTCGTCATCTCATAATAGGCTGACGGTTTGAGTTTGGTGTTTTTCCGCCCAGCTGTTTTACTTCTAGACTGTCCTCGAGAAACTGTGACACACATAGACAGACAGACAGACAGACAGACAGATAGACACACACCCATCATCGCGATATCAGGGGACCCTAAAATGTTGAAAACTGGAGATTGAAAATTTTTGATGAATCTAAAGCTTCAGCAGGCCGAGGAGGGGAGGGAAGCGGGGCCCTCCTCACTCACGCGCCCACCTTGGGGTGTAGCTTACCTCCACTTAGCTAGCGAACGAGAGAACCATTTAACGGATTTAGATCGGGATTTTCACGCTAAGGATCGTAGTTCATTTGCAGGAGCGGTATCCATCCATCCATCCATTTTCCAACACGCTGAATCCGAACACAGGGTTACGGGGGTCTGCTGGAGCCAATCCCAGCCAACACAGGGCACAAGGCAGGAACCAGTCCCGGGCAGGGTGCCAACCCACCGCAGAGAAGCGATATATTCATGCTAATTTAAGAGAGATGCAGCAGGCCAAGGGGAGAAGGAAACGTGACCTCAGGAGTGGGCAGCCAGGCGGGCCCTCCTCTCTCACGCGCCTGCCTTACAACCGCTTAGCTAGCGAACGAGAGAACTACTTGACAGATTTAGAGCGTTTTTTTTTTTTCTTTTTTTCTTTTCTAGAATTTGCTTGAACATTCTGGTTGATTTTACGACTTCTCTCATTGCAGTACGTTTCACAGTTTGTTTGCGGTACCGATTTATCTGCATGAATCTGAGAGAGACGCAGCGGGCTGAGGCCATCCTCACTCACACACCCGCCACGGGGCGTATCTTACCTCCGCTTAGCTAGCGAACGAGAGAACTACTTCACGGATTTAGATTGGGATTTTCACGTTAAGGATCGTAGTTCATTTGCAGGAGCGATATAGTCACGCTAATCCAAGAGAGATGCAGCGGGCCAAGGGGAGAGGGAAATGTGACCTCAGGAGTGGGCAGCCAGGCGGGGCTGTCCTTGTCACGCGCCTGCCTCGGGGCGTATCTTACCTCCGCTTAGCTAGCGAACGAGAGAACTACTTGACAGATTTAGAGCAGGTTTTTTTCTAGAATTTGCTTGAACATTCTGGTTGATTTTACGACTTCTCTTATTGCAGTAAGTTTCACAGTTTGTTTGCGGTACCGATTTATCTGCGTGAATCCGAGACAGACGTAGCAGGCTCGGGCCCTCCTCACTCACACACTAACCTTGGGGCGTATTTTACCTCCACTTAGCTAGTGAACGAGAGAACTACTTGACAGATTTAGAACGGGGTTTTTTTTTTCTTTCTAGAATTTGCTTGAACATTCCGGTTGTTTTTGCGACTTCTCTCATGGCGGTAAGAATCCCAGTTCCCTTGCAGGAGCAATATATTTACAATAATCCGAGACAGAGGGTGCGGGCCGAGGGGAGGGGGAAGAGTGACGTCAGGAGTAGAGAGCTGTGCAGGCCCCTCCTCGCTGTCCTTTTTCAGTACCGTGTGGGCGGAGCCGTGGCGGATCTGAGAATACGAGGGGAGACCACTCCCGATTTTTATTTTTCCAGATGTGATCGTTGTTGTCACTTAGCCGCATGGCGTGGTGCAGTCTTGGCTCTGCTCAGTGTCGTCTGGAGGCACTTTGCACTTCACAGACTCTGATATTTACATCCTGGTAATTTAGTTAGTTCTTAAAGCATCAACTTTCGGCCTAAGTTGTTGGAATTCCAGAAATGGAGAGGCGTGCTTTTTGTTTTTTCTGCTAGAATGACTGCAGGCCATCCGCTCATCTTGTGTCTGTCGTTGTTGTGCGGTGTCTGCTTGAGCAAAATAACTAAGTGACATTTAAAAGTAATTTGTTTTTCAATGTCTTTTTATCTAATTGGCATTTATGTACAGGAATTTATATTAAGCAAGTAAATCAAAAATCTGCAACATAAGGTTCCACGAAGCAGACGGCTTCCTCTTGTATTCAGAGGCTTCTCGTCTTTGTGGCTTCATTCAATGTCACATTTCTGTACTTTTTTTTTTCCACCATTAATGCCAGTCTGGGGACGCGAATTACTGAATTATTCATGATGAATCCTCCCATTGAAGATTACTTCAAAACAACTTAAATGGTGTTGAAATCGCGTTTATGGTTACTTTGAATAATGAGAACTTCTCAGACACTCTTTAGGTTTTTTTTTGTATTCAGAGTGTGCTCCATTTATGACTGGGGGAAAAAGATGAATGCGTATGTAAGAAGACTACGTGTTGTTTTATCTGTCTGTCCATTTTCCAACCTGCTGATGCAGTTACTGTTCTATTTTTGTAATAATTGAAATTTACCCACTTTTTATTTCGGTGGGTTCACATTGTGGCCGGGATGCAGGAATGACCGGTCACGGAACAAATGAAAACTTGGGACACCAGCCCTGTCGTCCCGATTAATTAAAGCAGTCCTCTTAGCGTCGCTGTAAACGGCAAAACCACAAAAGTATTGGGGTCTTTGGTGCAGAATAGGAGGTCAGTCACTGGAGCTCCGTCCGGCGGGTCGCTCAGAGTGCAAAAGACGACTCCTTCTGGGTAGCCGTACGCTGCCAGACAGAAGTTTGAGAACACCTCAGTTTCTCCAGTTTTTCTTCAAATGTAATCAGCTGAAATGCAATGAATGACCTAAAATGGGGTAAAGGTAAGCAGTAAACCACCAGTGGTTTAAATTTAAAGTTAAAGTTTAGGTTAACAAAAACTGAATAAATGGAAATGTAAGGATATTACAAATGGGCCGCCTTCAGGGAACAACGAACTGGTTACAACCTCCAGATGTTCTGCAGTAACTCAAGTCAATTTGCACAGGTGTCCCCACTTCTGTTGATCTCTACGTATAAAAGGCAAAGGTCCCCTCACTGACTCTCCCACTTTCCATATTGGTGGGAAGCTGAAATTTCACGTGCTCATTCCTTGCAGTGTACTTATAAAAGTTAGTTATGTTTCATGTCCTATTGCAACACCCAGTGGGACGGGCGGGTGTACCCCCTAAACTGTATATACAGTATAGATAGGGGAAACCCCTCCTCACTATTTCTGTGACTTCCAATTACGTAGGAAGCCCAAATTCCCCATGCTTATCCTTTACACTGTACTTACAAACGTTAAGTATGTTTCATTTCGCGCCTCACCCCGTGACGAACTTCCGAAAATAACGTCTTCTATTTGGCGGTTCTCACCATTATGCCGTAAGGAACTTTCGGAACTGACCTCTCCTTTTGGCAGTTTCATTCCTTATTTCCGTTAACAGAGGATTTATTTCACGGCAGAGACGCACCAGGGCCACCCCCGGTTCCCTTTTCCTTCGCCGTCCGTACACCTACCACGTGGTTGGCTCCCTGCCTATATACATTAACGACATCCCGCGATCGTGTGCCTCCTCACTCACCTCCTTACTTTCCTCAGCTGTTTGTCGTGCTCACTGCTCCCTTCTTCTTTACTCCACTGTTTCAAGCCTGTTATTGTTCGCCTTGCTTCACGTCTTCCTGCTGGTGACTCCTGCCATTTCATTTAGCTTCTTCACACTCTTAATCCTCCGGACGGCCTCAGCATGCTCTACTTTTGAAGGTCGGCGCACCAATTATGTTTCTACGAAACTTACAACCACCAAAATTTTGTAACGGCACCAGGCGTCAGATCAGATCTCTGCATAAGAACCTCATTGAGGCAACTGTCTTCACTGGCACTGGCTCAGGGGAGACCCTCTCATACCCTCTGACCTCCCATTCCAATTCAAACGCCTCCAATTTCCAGTAACGGTCTGTTTCGCTATGACAATAAATAAGTCAGAGGGCCAGACTCTCAAAAACGTCGGCATTGACTTGACACAGGATTGCTCCTCACATGGCTGACTGTACGTTGCATGCTCAAGAGTGAGCTCGGCAGACAGCCTGGTCATTTTACAGCCCGAGGGCAGAACTGCAAACGTCGTTTACAAAGAGATCCTTACATCCTAAAAATGTGCATTTCACATACACAACATTTATAATTCTAAATTAAACTCTTTACAATTATCAAATTCACTCTCAGTACTAAAATAAGCCTACGACGATTACATTGACAATCATGTTACGTTATGTTTAAAATATTTTCTTTTCTTTTTCGTAACTTCTTTAACACACTACTTCTCCGCTGCGAAGCGCCGGTATTTTGCTAGTTACTTATAAACCCCTCTGTGTGGCTTAAAGCAGAGTTGGAGCAGACTGTGTGACTACACCCTCTGAAGTACAACTTGGACAATAGTCCAGCGAGAATGGCAAGAAAACGGCAATTTAACAAATGAAATGAGACACGGCATTATTACCCTTAGAAGTTTAGGTGTTTTACTTTGTAGAAATTGCAAAACAAGTCCAAGTGTCAGCGAGTCCAGTGGTGTCCCACACAATCCAAAGGCAACTGGAAACTGGAGGAAACTCTGATAGGAAGAGATCTGGCAGAGCCAAAGTCACCAGCCAATCAGGAGACGAGTTTCTGAGGGTCACCAGCTCATGTGATCACAGGCGCCTCACAGCACAACAGCTTAACAGTGCAGGTTGACAAAAGCGAATGTCAGTTTGTGCTGCAGGTGTGACAGGGCGAGTGGCAGGAAAGAAAGCCATTCCTTAAAGGGCAAACCAGGGCCTTGCAGTACCTGTGGCTGTGGACTGCTGCAGACTGGAAGAAAGTCTTACTGAGCGATGAATCCAAATTTGAAATCTTCGGTTCATCAGTGATGCTGCATGTTTGCACGCTGTCAAGCTGATGACAGGATGGCACCACAGTGCGTGACACCAGCTGTCAGACGTGGAGGAGGAAGTGTGATGGTCTGAGTTGGTGACTCGCACAGAGTGACTGGCATTCTGAATCAGAAGGGTCACCGCGGTTTGGCTGTTACGCAGCAAAAGGTGCAGGCTACTTTGATGAATCCAAAGTTTGAATAATATTTGTATTTGTAATGACTCCTTGACTTGTTTTATTATTTGCCATTATTTATTTGCTCTATGCCTTGGTTTCATGAAACATTAAGACATTTAACTGTGGACATTTCCATAAAAACTGAGGTGTTCTAAAACTTTTGACCGGTAGTGTATTCTACTGACCACAAACTCATTCTATCTCCTACACGCTCCTAAAGCAGCTCTGAGATCGGCGGTCACAGACATGGCATTTACTGAGCACTTTGGTGGCATCTCCCACCTGCTTCGTCCCTGTGCTCGTCCCTCTCTGCCTCCAGAGGTATCTCGTATGCCCACTGGTCCTGTGAGACCCTCTGGTGACCATACATCCAGGCAGATGGACTCTAGCAGCAGGATGCTGTGCTGTGTCTGCAGTGTGGCGATCTCGGACCTGCCATCTCACCAGCTTCTCCAGATTGTCTGATCCTCCTCGGACACATCCTAACCACCTCTCAGGTTGACCCATGTACACTACGTTATTATTTCTGTGGCACACCTGGGTAGCTCTAGTGGTGCCCCCACTAAGCTGTGGCACACTGGCTGAAAACCACTGAACTAGAAAACAGCATGGTGCTGCACTGTGAGTGTTCAAATTACCCATAAGCCATTGCGAACGTGTTGTATTGTATCAGCTTCTGTCCATTGTGGGTACCACGTCATCTTCAAATTTACTTTTTGATTCCCCCTCATGAATGAACAACAAACTGCTAAGCACAAATGAGGATGTCTGCTGGGATACCGCAGTCAATAACGGCCTTGTAGGGGACATTAAGATGGTCGGGCCTGTCCAGATGTACATTTGAATGCAGCAGCAGCAGCTCGTGGTCAGTGCATCCATTATTCTGTCCTTCCATACAAGTTAAACCCCACTGTTTTTGGATTTTCTTCCGTCCCTCACAGTCATTTGCTCCTTCATGGCTTCCCGGCCAGGTAAAGGGAAGGTCTCTGGGTCCAGCTGGGATGCCACCCAATCCTTGACAATCAAAATAGCTAAGTATACGCCTCAGTTTGGAAACTGACAAAATGAAGTTATGTCCTCAGTAAGCAGTGAGGTCCAAGTGGCCAAGCTGAAGTGCAAACTTCGTGGCTAATTAAGGCTCTGGAGCGACTGTTGAGCCTGCAGTGGTTCCGGTGGAACTGAGGTAACAATTCATTTGTGATACGCAAATTCACTTTGGCTAAAAGTGTCCGCACAATAAATGTGTGTGCTGTTTTTAATCTTTCTGCTGTCAGAAAATACTAAGTCTACTCCAAGGTTAAAAAGCCATGACAGGCCGTGACAAAGTAATGAAATCCAGAGAGACAGCGTTGACGGCTAAAGTCTCAGAAGCAAAAGCAGAGCTCCTTACGGTAGCAACAAAAAAAATTAAATGAATATGACCGAGAAAGCTGAGCCAGCAAGGAAGCAGAACAATAGAAAATCGATAGTTTGAGCTGTGGTGCAGGAGATCACGCCGCATACCAAGACAAACGATCGGTTAGTTTTAAATGCCAGCAAATCTCAGCTTCATGAGAGAAAAAGAGGATCATTAATGTTAGAAAAGTCAACAACGAACGACCAGGAGAGGCGTAGAAATCTGTGGTGTTGCCCGGGCCGCTTCCTCTGACGGTGGCTGTGTGGCTCGCACCCTGAGCTCAGTCCTTCTTGTCACTCGGTCAGATCTTCACGCGAGTCTCCCTTTGCTTCTTCTACTCCTGTTTAATGTTTGGTCTTTACAGTGCTGTGTTCTCCCCCTTCCTGATATCTTCATTTTTGTATATTTGTCCAGTGAATGGCTTCAGATCTTTAGACAAAATGTAACGTGTGTGGGGTTGTGGGGTACACCAGTACTGGAGCAGCACGGAGAAAAACAAATTTCAAAAGGGTATGGTACCAGCATTTTGGGATCTTTGGTAAAGGTCAGGTTTCCCCTCAGTCTCCTGCACCTCAAACCCAACTTGCCGTTCACTACTGTGGATGTGAAGAAACGTAGGGGTTTTGTAGACGTCACGAAATGAAAACAACAAGCGTTGATGCAATTGGGGGACTTCATGGGGGACCCCCAAAAACTCTCATCTCTCTTTCTTTTATTGCTTTGATGTGATCATATCTTCATGGGTTTGGTGATCTGGACTACATGTTTGAACCCCCCAGATTCCATCCATCCCCTATCCTCCCCTCCAATTTTGACACAATCAGGACTTCACAGGGAACAACTGTGTAGACGATCTTGACTTTATGGGGGACCCCCCCAAAACACCCCTACTTATTGCTTCAAAGCAATTGGGACTTCACGGGGGACCACCAAACTCCCCCCCCTCCCCATTTCTTTTGACGTGATCATAACTTCATGGGGTTCAACTGTGTAGGCAATATGGACTTCATGGGGGACCCCCAAACTTTCCTCTCCCATTCTTGCTTTAATGTGACCGTGGCTTCACAGGGTTCAGCTGCATAGATGATCTAGACTTCACGGTTGACCCCCAAACTCCAACCATCACCCCCCCCCCCCCCCAATTGCTTTGACATCATCAGGACTTCACAGTGGACAACAGCAGCATAGGTGACCTTGACTTTACCGGGGACCCCCAAACCCCCACCGCATTGCTTCAAAGTAATCAGGACTTCACAGTGGACAACTGTGTTGACAAAATGGACCTGACAGAGGAGCCACAAATTGTTTCCCCCACCCCCATTTCTTCAACATGATCAAGACTTCACAGGGCTGAACTGTGTAGGCAATCTGAAGTTGATGTGGGACCCCAAAACTTCCCTCCCTCCCTTATTGCTTTGACGTGATCGTGACCTCACGTGGGTTCAACTGCATAGGCAATCTGGACTACACAGGGACCCCCAAACTCCCCACCCCCCTCCCTCTCTTTGACACAACTGGGACTTCACAGCACACAATTGCATAGACAATCTGGACTTCAACAGTTGACCCCCCCACCCACCCATTGCTGAGATGTGATGAGAACTTCATGGCTATCAATAGGGAAGCATTGTGTAGTGTGGCGCACCTGGGAGGCTGGAGTAAGACAGCGAGGGGTCTAGAGGTGAGGGAATTGGGGGCTTTGCAGTTACTGGCCTAAACAATTCCCCCCCCCCCCCCCAAAACTTCCCTCAACAGGAGAATTATTTTGGTACCAGTGCTGAAGTCTGAAAGCTGATATTAATATGGAAGTCAACAGTTTTGTACCATTCCAACACTAAATGTGCGATAAATGGAACCGCACTCAAGTGTCCTCTTGAGGACAAACCTGTTGCGATTCTCTCTCTCTCTCTCTCTCTCTCTCTCTCTCCATCGTGTGTTGAATTTTTTTCTTAAATATCCATATTACTAACTGAGAATAAACCGGATATGGACGCAGGGATACGGCGATGGGACCATGAGATGTACTGCGCAGGCGCGCGTCCCATAAACCGTAAGCGATGTCGTATCCACCGCGAACGTGAATGAGAAATGAAGCAACAACGCGCCCATAGCTGCCACTAATGACACAACCACACAAAAAAGAGGATTCTGCGCTGCACCCCGAACGTGAGAGGCTACGGAGGCCCCACAGGTCCACAAAGAGAGTACGAAATGCGCATGCATCACCGCCATATTGTGAGTGGCACTACTGCGGAGTGAAGTTAGGAATAATGTGCTGCTTGGGATTGTACAAACCGCTGAACGCTTTACACCAAATTCAAACACAGTACAGCTCAACAATACAAACACGAGCTCACCTGGATAAGATCAATGAACGCAGGCGCCTACAACGCGCGTCTGAAACTGCAGAAGCAAAGCAGGCACGGGTTCAAAATGAAAGACCACAACTGACGGAGATAAATAATCTCTTTCAAATCTATTTTGGGTTACCCAAGACCAGGGGTTGGCGAGCGGAGCCCCCTAGTTTAATTATAAAGGAGCATTGTTTTGACATTTAAGTAATGGTTTCATATTTATCCTTTCATCTTTTAAGATATTAAAGCCCTGGCCTATGCAGGTTGAAAAGCCTGCTGCTTGAGTTTGAGGGGTCAGGCTATCTTGTACCGGTGTGCCTGTGGTAAGACGAGTGACATCTGCAGTTTGGTACTTTGTGGAGATCTCTGAAAATGTTTGGAGCCAGTCGTTGTTTTTTATCTACAGTTAGGTCCATAAATATTTGGACAGAGACAACTTTTTTCTAATTTTGGTTCTGTACATTACCACAATAAATTTTAAATTAAACAACTCCGATGCAGTTGAAGTGCAGACTTTCAGCTTTAATTCAGTGGGGTGAACAAAACGATTGCATAAAAATGTGAGGCAACTAAAGCATTTTTTGAACACAATCCCTTCATTTCATGGGCTCAAAAGTAATTGGACAATTGACTCTTTGGCTATTTCATGGGCAGGTGTGGACAAGTCCATCGTTATGTCATTATCAATGAAGCAGATAAAAGGCCTGGAGTTGATTTGAGGTGTGGTGCTTGCATGTGGAAGATTCTTTTATCAGGAACATGTTGTAATTCTTTGTGCCAGCCAATGTCTCCGTAAGGGAATAAAAGTAGGTAAACCATAGGATCGCAATTCATATTGAGCGTGGAATTCTGTTTACAAGAGTTGCCTATGTGATAGATGCAAATGTCCCTTTCGGCAGGTGGTTCGCCATCTTCTCCGATGAAAATCGCTGCAACATCGGTGTGACATGTCGGGGCATTGTATCGGGCCAGTGTGGGGAAGGGTTTGGAAGAGGACGAATAGGAATCGAGAAATGCCATGTCGGCTGCGTGTGGGCGGGACCGGTTTTGAAGTGGAAGCAGGACGAACCAGAAGAGTAATATACAGTATATAAGAAATAGGCCCACCTTTTCAAAATCCTGTTTTTACCTTATCATTCTGAGGTTTCTGTGGTGGGTTGGCACCATGCCTGGGATTAGTTCCTGCCTTGTGCCCTGTGTTGGCTGGGATTGGCTCCAGCAGACCCCCGTGACCCTGTGTTCGGATTCAGCGGGTTGGAAAATGGATGGATGGATTCTGAGGTTTTCAAGTCCTACTTGTTGAGGGGAAAAAATGAAATTAAACAAATTTAGCGCAAGGCTACAATCTAACAAAATGTGTATAAAGTGAAGGGGTTTTTGGGGGGGCTGAAGATTTTCTGGGTCCACACTGCGACTGTGCTGTTGTCTCAAATAACTGCACCTTAGTTCTTAAGATGGCTCTGATTCTGCCTAACGTATGGGTTTTATTTATTTATTTATTTTCCTGCTGTTTTTGAATAGGTGAGAGACAACAAAGCAGCCATGCTGACACTGGCAAGCAAGCTGAAACGAGACGATGGAGTGAAGAGCGGGCGCTCCTCAAACACAGCCCCCGAATCTACTCGGAGAGTATCCATTAGAGATCGGCTGCTGGTCAAAGGTACCTGAGAGCGTCTCGTAAGCACGGCGGAGTTTGTACTTCACTGTGTGAAGCACTTTATTTATCAGAATATTTTATCTGCAAGAGTATGTCATGCTTGTTTCAGTGTACAGTCATGTGAAAAAGAAAGTACACCCTCTTCCAGTTCTAAGGTTTTACATATCGGGACATAATAAAAAAAAAAAAATCATCTGGTCCTCAGCAGGTCTTAAAATTAGGTACCTCAGATGAACAACAACACATGACATATGACACCGTGTCATTATTTATTTAATAAAAACTAAACCAAAATGCAGAAGCAGTGTGTGAAAAGTGAAGTTCACCCTTTCAGCTTCCATCAGAATTAAGAGGGTAGGTATCAGGCAGGTGCGGCTCATCAAATGCACCTGATTAATGGATCACCAGCAAGTGGGACCACCTCTGTAAAAGCAGAAGTGTTGGTCTGGAGCGTTCAGGTGTGTGTGTGTGTGTTAACACAGTGCCAAGGAGGAAACATGTCAGCAGTGATCTCAGTGTTGCTACCCATCAATCTGGGAATGGTTATAAGACCATTTCCAAGCAATTTGAAGTGCATCATTGTACAGTGAGAAAGATTATTCACAAGTGGAAAACATTCAAGATAGTTGCCAGTCTTCCCAGGAGTGGACGTCCCAGCAAATTCACTCCAAGGTCAGACTGTGCCCTGCTCAGAGAAGTTGCATAAAAAACCCAAGAGCTCCATCTCAGACTCTGCAGGCCTCAGTTAGCGAGTTCAGTGTTAAAGTTCATAACAGTACAATTAGACAAAGACTGAACAAGTATGGCTTGCTTGGAAGGGTTGCCAGGAGAAAGCATCTTCTCTCTAAAATGAACATGGCAGCATGGCTTAGGTTTTGCAAAGTTGCATCTGAACAAACCATAAGACTTCTAGAGCAAAGTCCTTTGGACAGACGAGACCAAAGTGGAGATGTTTGGCCATAATGCCCAACTCCACGTTTGATGAAAATCAAACACAGCACATCAGCACAAACACCTCAGACCAACGGTCAGGCATGGTGGTGGATTGCTGATGGTTTGATCTTGTTCTTCAGCCACATGACCTGAGCACCTTGCAGTCTTAGAGTCGACCATCAGCTCCTCTGTATAGCAAAGCAGTCTAGAGTCAAATGTGAGGTCATCTGTCTGACAGCTAAAGCTCGGCCGAAATTGGGTCATGCAGTAGGGCAATGAACCCAAACACACCGGCAAATCTACAACAGAATGGCTGACAAAATATTCCATCAAAGTCCAGACCTGAACCCGACTGAAATGCTGTGGCGGGACCTGAAATGAACTGAAGCAACGTTGTAAAGAAGAGGGGGTCAAAACTCCTGCACAATGATATCAG
The DNA here is from genome assembly GCF_900747795.2 of Erpetoichthys calabaricus. Lineage (NCBI taxonomy): Eukaryota > Metazoa > Chordata > Cladistia > Polypteriformes > Polypteridae > Erpetoichthys > Erpetoichthys calabaricus. The sequence goes on along the minus strand of NC_041401.2, from coordinate 193,150,673 downwards.
AGACTTGATAAAGTCAGACAGAAAACGATGACTTCAAGTTATGGCTGCTGGAGGTGCTTCTACAAGCTATTGAATTATGGGGTGTACTTCAGTATTCACACATGGCTTCTCCATTTTGGCTTCATCTTTTGTTAATTCAATAATGATACACTTGGTGGAATCTATTGTGTGTTGTTTCACAGGTTGGATTGAAATAATTTTAGAACTTGCTAAAGACCAGATGTTTTTACTTTATCAAATATGAAGTATAGGGAAAGTATTATAATCGTCCAAAGATTCCATGTTGAGATTTTGACGAATCTCGATGTTTTAGACCTCCCTGACTTTCTTGTATACGAAGCAAAGGGAGACAATTGAAATCCTCCAAAAATTCCACTTTGAGATTTTGATGAATCTTAACATTTTAGACCTGCCTGAGTCCGAAAATACCATTTTTGGAATTGTCTGTGTGTGTGTGTGTGTGTGTTTATGTGTATGTAAACACGATAACCTGAGTTCGCTTTCACTTCGGTCAACCAAATTTTGCATACAAGTATTAGGTACAAAAACGTAGATTTCTATCAACTTTTGGGTTATTTCCGCTAACCGGAAGTGGTACTTTTTTTTATTCATTCCACTGCAGAGTCTGTTTATTCAACTTTTATAATAATTGTTCAATATATTATTAATTTGATTTGATTTTCTCTTGATGGTTCTTTGATGTACATAATATAAAAATCATTGTCTTGTGGTTTACTACTCAAATATCCATCCCCATATGAGTATACGAGAAAGTCCTGGGGAGACCACTCCCTATTTTTGTAATTTGTTTTCACATTACACTTTAATATTAATATTTTTGTAAAGGTTTTGTTTTTGGCCTTTATAAGTATTTCATATGGGGTGAGGGCACCTCCAAGTGAAGCCCTAACCAGTAATAAAGATTGTGAAATTCTCAAGTTTTTATCAAATTCATTTTTTTTATACCAAAACTTTTGGGCTATTTCCGCTAACCGGAAGTGGTACTTTACCCTTTAGTCATGTAGCTGCAGAGTCTGATTTATTCAACTTTAATAATATATTGAACAATTATTATAAAAGTTGATTTGATTTGTTGTTGATGGTTCTTTAATGTACATAATATAAAAATATAATCCTTGTCTTGCGGTTTACTCCTCAAATATCCATCCCCAAATCTGAGGATACGAGAAAGTCTGGGGGGACGACTCCCGATTTTTATTTATTTTTATTTTCTTTATTTTTTTTATGTCCAGATATGTAAAGCCATAGAGTTGTTGTAGGGTGTGCTCTCTTTTTTCACATGACTACATTTCATTGTACAGTATCCTTTTCCATTTTGGAGTTACATAAAAAGTGTCATTTCTTACATAAAAGTTTCTGCTTGCTTTATTTGTAAATGAAACATACGTTCCTTATTTAAATAAGATCAGAGGACTAGAAATGTTCTGAGGGATGTGGTTTTTGAACCGGTTTCTACTGTGAATGGATCGGAAGAAAGACGAGCAGAAAATTTAGTAGAAGCCTGTTTTTCATGTAAGGGAATTCATGCTGAGGTTTGCTGCAGGCTTATCTTCAATAAAAATCATCTCCGAATCTTTATGGCAGCTACGAACAATTGAATTTCAAATGGCAAAAGTAATAGAAGAGGATGAACAACTCTGTAAAGAATACGCTGAGGAAATCTGTGGAGTGCTTTTGTTTTGTAGTTAAGTTGTCGTGGCAAACTCTTTGTCGATTGTTTATTCCTACTGGTGCTTGATGTTTTAGCTCAATGAATATGAGGGGTGACAATTTGATTTCTGGAATGAACCTGTGCAAATATGTGTGCGCTAACAGCTCGTCACCTTCGAAGTCATCTCCTTCTGCAGCTTTGTGTGTGTTAGACGACCGTCGCCATTACTGGAAACATACACTACCGGTCAAGTGTTTGGAGTCGCTTTGAAATGTTCACACTTTTGATAGACATTTGTGCCTTTTTACTTTCTTGTATACGAAGTACAGAGAAAGTATAATAATCATGAAAAAATTTGACCTCGAGATTTTGATGAATCTCGATGTTTTAGACATCCCGAGTCCGAATATACCGTTTTTTGGAGTTATGAGTGTGTGTGTGTCTGTAAATCCAATAACTCAAAAATATAACGAGATAGATTAATGTTATTTGGCATGTGGTTGTTGCACCAAAATTGTAGATCTGTGTTAATGTTTGGGCCAAATCCATCAACCAGAAGTGCTACTTTACATAAACACATACTCGTTTTTTTTTTTTTAATATTCATGCAGCTGATTTATTCAACTTTACTCTGATAATAAATGTTCAATATATTATTCATTTGATTGGATTTGTTGTAGATGGTTCTTTAATGTACATAATATAAAAATATAATCCTTGTCTTGCGGTTTACTCCTCAAATATCCATCCCCATATCTGAGGATACGAGAAATTCGAGGAGAAACCACTCCAGATTTTTTTTTTTTTTTTTTTTATCAAGATACCATTAAAGTAACTTATCTTCCATAGCGGTAGACCCGAGCGTCACTTGGGCAGCTGTAGAGACACGTCTTGCGTAAGCGTTAGGCTCGAGGATTACTCGGGCTGTAAAAGTGCCAACAGTGTCGGTGTCGAACCTTGTTCAAGAAACGATATTGGCGTGTCTTGTGTAAGCCACAGGCCCGAGTGTTACCTGGGCAACGGTGCAGACACTGCTTCTCCTGGTCTCATAATGGCGTCTCGTAAGAAATGTTTTTTAGCCGCTCAGGTGTTACACGCTCTTGACTGAGAGACACGAACAGTGATGATGAAGTGAAACTGAAATGGACAATGTAATCGATAGTGATTTTGATGAATCTGAAAGTGACGCTCGTGTCAGTCGCACATGTCCAGTGTGCTGTTCAAAAACTGGAAAGAAAATCCGCAAGGAATCACACAACTATTATCCCGACTGTGACACTGGATTGTGTATTTCACTGTGCTTCAAGATATACAGTACCACACAAATGACACATTTTGACATTGAATACCATATTAGCATTAATTTTATTATTATAATTATGTGTATTATACTTTCTACACTTCTGACTTGGTACTTTTAGTGTTTTGCATGTTTTACAATAGAAATGTCAGATTTAATACATTTTTTCAAGCCAAAAAGTTTTCAAGGAAATAAAAAGTAATGCTAAGGTGGCAACAGCCACCGCTGAGACCTTACTACACTGTGTAAGTGTCAGTTACTGCTTTTCAATTTATTATTCACTTCGGACTGCAGCGCCCCGTTTTCAACAGCCGTTCTTCAGCATCCCATTGGTCCGCTCCCTTGGCTTTTCCTTGATTAGTAGCATCAATCGGCTGTGAGGGAAACCTTTGTAATTAGCACCATTCTGTTCACTTGCTTTGCAACGGACTGACATTTCTGAAGTTCAGTTCTGGGTTCTGAAATGGCCGAAATGAAGTGGCTTCGCAAGTCCGTCTCTTGGTTTCTTTACGGAATGAAGGTTCTTCCATGTGACAGATTGCCAAAACAATGAAGATTTCATCCTAAGGTGTCTATGACTGTCTTGAGAGAAGAGGGCGAGCTGGATAGGAATAGCATGGGAAGGTCCAAAAAACAGAGGAGGAGGAGGCCATCAGATTGTGTAGCCTGAGAAATAAACTCCTTGCCTCTCCTTGGTCGCCGTCTTCATTACACACACACACACCAAATCCCAGTGTTGTCTGCAACAGAGGAAGGACGACTGCAGGATGTTGAGCTTAATGCCCTTTTCCAGTCATCTTCTATTCCATGTCCGTGTTCTTTTTGCCCATTTGAACCCTTTCTTTTTATTTTCCAGTTTCACGTATGACTTTTTCTATTAAAATCTTCCTCTAAGACCAGCATCCTGGAATCCTCGTTTTCTCTGTGGCAGATTAGATTAGTTTAGATAACCTTTATTGATCGCAGAGGGAAATTCAGTTGCATGCAGCAGCAGAAACATAGAAAAAACAAGAATACAGCCTCCCAGGACCGATTAATACTGCCAGTCCATCAATCAGTCCGTTGTAAAGCTGAGGGGCGCATACAGCCCCCTAACCCCGACACAGACAGGCGGGATGACAGGTTTACCACCCAGCACATGGTGTGTTTACAATTGGGGAGCGTTTCACCCTTCTCCCTATGGGACAGCACATAAAGCACCCAAGGCTCACGGCCCACCACATTTCCTTCTGCCTCCACTCCTCTTCATATATCTATATTTATCTTCTTATATAATACACTACCTTGTCTGTCCAGGATTTTAAATTGCCTGCAGCTCACAAACTGTTAAACCTATTGACCTAAAATTTGGCACACATATACTACGTGACGTCTACTATCTGCTTTCGGGGTGACGATTGAACTCCAAGGCTATTCCTTTTTTTATTTTATTTTATTGTAGAATCAACTCTCGGCAGCGACCAGCAGGGCGGCTGTGCAGCGCATGCGTACGGACGCCGTTCTCATTCCCTACCACCTTCGCCATCACTTCCTCTACCTCTTCAGATCTTAAAACATTCTTGAGGCAGACTGAAAACTTAAGTGCCAGCTTAAGTGAAAAATGAAGGAAAATGTACTAAGTAATTGCAATACAAACACTGATTTAATCAGTTTTAACGCGAAAAGATGCCGACGAAAGAAGAGAAGAAGCAGACCGCTAGGTTGGAGAAAAGAAGAGATGCTCGGGAAACAGCAAGCGCATCAACATCTGAGCAAACAAACGATAAACGTACAGAGAAAGAGGAAGAACTATGAGTGCTCAAGTCATGTGCATTCATGTGCAGTGCGCCGTTACTGGTATATATTAAATTATCCTCACAGGTGGCGCAGTGGTAGTGCTGCTGCTTTGCAGTAAGGAGACTGTGGAAGATTGTGGGTTCGCTTCCCGGTTCCTCCCTGTGTGGATAGCGCTTTGAGTACAGTGGAACCTCGGTTCACGAACGTCTCGGTACACGTACAAATCGGTTTACGACCAAAATGTTCGCCAAACTTTTGCCTCGGTTCACGACCACACACTCGGTATACGAACAAGCCAGGTTCCCTTTCGGTTTGTACATGTTCAGTCTCCCTGAGCATTTCCTGTGCAGCGAGAGAGTGAGAGAGGCGCGCACACACACACACAGGCGCTCCAGGCTCGCAAAAGAGTGACACACTCATGCACACACACACAGGCGCACACACGAGAGAGAGCGAGCGAGCGAGCAAGAGGGAGGGAGGGACGCATAAGTTAGAGAAGGCTTGTTTTTGTTTTCAGTTCTGTTTACAGCGATCAGTTCGTAGCCTGCATTGTTGCAATGTTACTTTTCTTGGTGGTTTATTAGTTATGGATTTTTCAAATGTTCATTTTTTTCCCTGTGCTTAAAACTCATTAAAAAAAAAAAAAAAAAAAAGTGTTTTTAGCGAGCGGTTCTTAGCACTATAGCGCAAACTATTGCAGTGTTAGTTTTCTCTGTTGTTCAAGGTTTTCTCAGCGTTATTCAATGTTTTTAAATTTAGTTTACTATTACACTGTGCATTCTATGGTATAATTAACTATATTTGTGCTTAAAAATTAAAAAAAAAATAAAAATTTACATACAGTTCGTACGGTCTGGAACGGATTAATTGTATTTACATACAATCCTATGGGGGAAATTGCTTCGGTTTACGACCAGAGTTTTGGAACGAATTATGGTCGTGAACCGAGGTTCCACTGAATTATGGTCGTGAACCGAGGTTCCACTGTGCTGAGAAAAGTGCTATATAAATGTAATGAATTATTATTATTATTAAAACATCCAACATCTGTCCACTTTTCACGAGAGAACTACTTAACGGATTTAGATCAGTTTTTTTTCTGTAATTTGCTTTAACTCTTTTAGGGCTAATTTTTTTTTTGTTTCTTTTCTCCCAGGGCTGAATATTTTACCAAAAACTAACATTTTTTAAAAAAGAACACAAAGCAATTGTTTAACATATCAAATCAACAAATAATATTTACTTTTGACAAATGTTACTGTCTTGCATGTTGTATGAGCCTGAATTCTCTATGTGTTGTTTTGATGCCTATTTTTCAATTGTCTGTTGCTGCATTTTCTAACATATATTGTTAGTGTGTACTGTAGAGAGACAAGTCACCCATTTGCCATCGTGCCATGCCACTGCCACCAAGTTTTCTGCCTGCATGAAAACCGTATTGTCACCTCTTTTCATCTTCTGAAACTTTATGAACTTTATGTATGGCATTATAGCCTGGCTCACCCCATGGGATTTGCTTCTGTTTATTACAGAAGTGAATAAAACTTTGCAGCAGCACGTACCTAAGCCACCAGGGGACAAAACACGTTTGGACCAATGCTCCCTGAAGTTATATCACCAGTTCTGTCCCATCTCTATTTGTAATGCCACAGCACGCTTCATCTCGTCTTTCGTTGTGGGTTTCCACTTTGAATAACGAGAATGCGATGCAAACGCAGCCCGCGATTCAAAAAAAATCTCTGCCTACCTGTTTGTCTCGTCTGACAGTAGCTGAAAAGCAGCATCAGGAGAGAGCAGCCTGAAGTACAGCAGCTAGTGATCTGTCGTGTCCAAATGCAAGCCATACCGTCTTGTAAACTCCGGTAGCCATATCGGCTCTCAACGGATCAATGTATGTGTATTTATCCCATGCGAACCTTGCTGTAGATGCATCGGCTGCGCGAAGGCACTCAACTGGCAGCAGATCCGCTCGCGCGGCATCGGCTGGTGTCTGATCAGCTGATGCCTGCTTCTAACTCTCTTGCTCGATCTCCTGATCACTGCCAATAAAGTCCGATTCTGAAAAATCAAGAGTCCGACTCCGCGGTAATGCGCAAAACAACGTCTGCCAAGTGTTTTCTTTTCTGCACTTGCTTCGCTCCCTTTTCACATGTCGATGCCATCTTGCCATTGTTTACATTTCGCAACTCACGCACACGCAATGTTTATTTGCCGAGTCAACGAGTCTAGCATTCCTCCAAGCACAGAGGGAATGCCTGTGACATGACAGTGAGATTTGTCGCCATTAACAGCTGATTGTCGCCCTTTATCCCTGGATGTCGACTTTTGTCGACATTCGCCTTCAACCCCTCCTGTCGACAAAAGTCGACATCCGCCCTAAAAGAGCTACCATTCCGGTTGATTTTGCGACTTCTCTCATTGCGCTAAGTATCATAGTTCGGTAGTGGTACCGATTTATTTGTGTGAATCAAAGAGAGAGACTTAGCGGGTTGAGGGAATGGGGGTGGGGCCTTCCTCACTCATGCACCAGCCTCGCTAGCGAACTAGAGAACTAGTTCACGGATTTAGATCAGGCTTTTCTCTAGAATTTACTTGAACATTCCGGTTGATTTTTGTGACTTGTCTCCTCGCGTTAAGAATCATAGTTGGCTTGCAGGAGTGATATATTCGTGCTAATCCGAGACCGAGGCCGCAGGCCGATAGGAGGGGGAAGCGTGACGTCAGGAGTATAGAGCGAGGCGGGGCCCTCCTCGCTGTCCTGTTTCACTTCTTTCTACACGGGCAAAACTGTGGGAGACAGCTAGTAAATAAATAAATAAATAATAATATAAAAAAATATCGAACATAGCATAATTTAATAATCCACACAGTTTTTTCCATGTTATTTACCCCTATGTGGTTTGTAGTGATTACAGTGTAGGGCCATTAAGCCGGGGTGATTGGGGTCTAAACTGCTTAACCGCGGCTTAGGTGGTCCGCGGCTTAAATATTTTTTGATAATGCATAAATTACAATAAATAATGAAAAAATAAATGTTTTTTGATCACAATCCTTTCTCAAGAAATGTTCTTAATTTGTTTTCATCTTTGATCCATCCGCGTAGTGTTGACTCGGGTACCCCTAACTCTCTGCTTACTTTAATGCGAGTTTCGCCGTTTCGTATTCTTTCGATGACATCCAGCTTTTGCTGAACATCATATGAAGCGTGTTTACGTTTATTACTCATGGCGTAAAAATTTTTAAAGCAAATATGATGTGCTCGCTTTAGATTCAGAAACTGAAGTGATTTACGTTGGGTTTGTGACAATTTCAAGTTTTATCAGATTATCGAATTAAAAATAATACTTTAAATATGAGTCGATTTTTTGCGGATTTACTTTGTAGCATTGTAAGGTGTGAATCAGTTACAATGGCGGCCTCCATAATGCTGACACTCGGCATGTATAAAACAGATTAATATTTGAATTTCATTGTAAGTTATTGTTTATTGATAAATAAAAGACTAATCTTCTATAAATACCTCTTTAAAGTTGTAAGCCAGCATTTAAATATTTAATCCACGATAGTGCATAGCATGTCAATCACGGACATTCAAAATGCCAAAATGACAGCTGTCAACACCTGTCTCGAGTGTTTGAGAGGCCATGTTTAGGTCCGTACCATAGTGTCAAAAAAATTGGGATCCAAGCTTTTTGCGCGGATTACTGGCCCGTGGCTTAATGGCCCTACACTGTGCCAAGAAAAAAAAATTCATGGAGATAACATATCTGATAGAGCAGGCGTCTGTGGTGGCCGACAGCAAACTATGAAAAATATCTTGTTGTTTATCTTGCGTTTGTTGTGTCACATAATCCAGACATAAAGTCACCCAGAGATGGTATTACATCAGCAGTGTTGGACGTTGGTTTTTTTTGTTTTATATCTGATTGAAATTAAAATATGGCAGATTTTAGCACGGGCAGGTTTTTTTTACTGCATTATTTTACTACTGAATAAGAAAAACCGAAGGTGCAAAATAAACAAACAAGAACAGAGAAGAATATAAAAGCGCAGGTAAATCTGGAGAAACTCTGCTTCTGGCGCTTCCCTTTTCATGGTGGCTCCTCTTGATGGCTGTCACTTGATCGCGGTCTCTTTTCGTTCTTTTCTTTCTGTTATCTTTGTTCTCGGGGCTCTGTTTTTATTCCGATAAACAGTGTTGCATACGCAGCAGCTACTTACTTGGCTTGCAGCACATTAGTGTGCCGTTCTCGATCGTCTCGGCAAATTCCCCGTAATGCTGATTTGATTTTTTTTTTTTTTCCTGTCACGGCAGCTAATGAGTTTCTCAAATGTCAGAAGTCGGTGTTGTAATCGTCTTTTTTGCTAAGATCAATGCTCAGTTCCTAAGCTCGTCTTTTCAGTCACAGCCATCCTGGTGAGGTCCTGTCTGTTCATTCGTTGGAGACTTTAGATTTTTCATTATTTGTTATAAAGGCGGCGCGGTTTTTGTGGGCAAGTTATTTATTTATGGATTTATTGCTTTAAGGTGGCACTGGGTGGCCTTAATTCTTAAATTGCAGTCACGACGTTTGTGGGCAGAGAGTAAGGCACCGCGTCTACTCATTTACTCGCAGCAAAACGCCATATGTTGGGGGGTCAGGAGCAAAGGCCAGTTTAGAGTTTAGACACCGGGACGACATTCACAACTCTACATGAGAAACTCCCGGATGTGCAATATGAAGGTAGAGTGCTGGATTTGTGAGGCCATCAGCTTCTGTTTGTGCTTGCTGTAAAGTTTATTTGACTGCAGCGTCACGTGTGTTTGGTGTAATTTGTCTCATCGTTCCTTTTTCATCATTGTAGCAAAGTATAGGAATTAGAAACCCATGACTCACCTGGAAAGAACCACCTGACTGGGAGGGCCAATAAAAGCGAAAAGGGGGAGGGGCTTAACCGTACTTGGAAAAGGTAAGAAGGTGCAGCAGCAAAAGTGTCACGGGGCAAACTGTGCTGCCTACAGGAGGAGTTTTCGGAGAGCCCGGGTTCATTCATGGAAGGCGAGGAGACCTTTTTATGGAGGACACAGGAGAGAGCCTGACGTGTGTGTCAGCGTGAGGAGGCGGTATGGGATCGACGTGAAGTGTGTGGCTCAGCGTAAAATTCCACAATAACGGAAAATAAAACCGTATTTCCACTGATGGACGTTCAAAGGATCTTTATTTTTAAACTCTTATTTAACAGATTGATGTTTTGCGTATTTGTGTTTTATTTTGTATTGTCATCTATCTGTCAGTGGGGGGGTTGCACCACAGCATAGGATTTGAGTAAACAGCCAATTTATTTGCTTACAATGAAAACTTGATGTCAGTCATCATTCTGCTCCTGTTGATGTGCTCTGAACTTGTTACGTGGTTAGTAGCAAAGAAGCGTTGGTCACTCGTTTTATTCATTTTTAGATGCATATTTGTGTCATCCCGGGGGCCGGAAAAGGGTCCAGAGGAGCGTGACAGATGGAGCAACTGGACGTATGTAAGTCATCCATCCATCCATCCATCCATCCATTATCCAACCCGCTATATCCTAACTACATGGTCACGGGGGTCTGCTGAGCCAATCCCAGCCAACACAGGGTGCAAGGCAGGAACCAAATCTCGGGCAGGGCACCAGCCCACCGCAGTATGTAAGTCCTCTCCTGATTAATTAGAATACCTGAAACATGGCCCACTCTGGCATACGACATACCACTTTTACAATGATCCAAGATTATTTTGTCGTTGAGAGACCGCATTTTATGCTCACTCTTAGCTTTTGAGGGATTACTTTGACTGCTTAATTGCATTTTAGGAGCCGTTGTTTCTACTGAAAAAAAGGATGTACACCATCATCAAATTCTTCCATGAGAACCCTAAATACAATGAAGACTGGTCATTTATGTTAGAATGCCTAGAAGGGGCTCTGGTGGTCTTGTGGCCTCGGACCCTCTGCAGATTTTATTTTTTTCTCCAACCGTCTGGGGGTTTTTTTTTTCTGACCTCCCTGGCCATCAGACCTTACTCTAATTCTATGTTAATTAGTGTTCCCTAATTTTATTTCGGATTTATTTTACTTTCTTCATCATGTAAAGCACTTTGAGCTCCATCATGTGTATGAAAATGTGCTCTAGAAATAAATGCTGCTGTTGTTGAAATGCGGGACGTGGAAGGGGAATAGCGGGACGCAAATGGTGAAATAAGGAGACGTGGGAGGCAAATAACGAGATGCGAACAGAATTAAGCTGAAGTGTTGAGTGCTGGAGAGAGGCTGTGGATATGTGAAATGGAGGGAGGCTACAGCGGGGCAGGCCTGCGCATAACATCACCTCGTTTGTGTGGATTGCGCATCATGCTTAATGTGCGACTAATTCAAGTTTTGCATTTTGGAGCTTCATTTTTGTTTTTTCTTATTTTGAATCCGCAGTTGGTGTGACTCGATCCCCGAACATGGAGGGTTGACGGAAATTGTTTTTATCCATTTGAGCAAACAACTTTTCATATATTCATTGTTTTTTTTTTGTTTTGTTTTTTCTGTCCTCCCTGGCCATACAGACCTGACTTTTATTCTATGTTAATTAGTATTGCCTAATTTTACTTTTTATATATTGTCTTTTTTTCCTCTTTCTTCATCCTGTAAAGGACTTTGAGCGACATTTGTATGAAAATGTGCGATAGAAATAAATATTGTTGTTGTCGTATGTTTAAATGATATTTGGCTCTTCTGCTCAGCACATTATTTATGTGGCCGTCTTTACAAGAAAGATTCGCAAAACTCGAGACCTTCTGTTTTTGCTTTTAATTTCCAAATTGATTGTTTTGGTTGATTGACTTTACGTCAGGGCTCTCCAACCTTTTTTCCTCCATGAGAGCTACTTTTACACAATGAAAATGGCTGAGAGCTTCTCATGTTTTCTAACTTTTATTCTCACAGCTTATTTCAACCCAAACAAACTGAATACGCTTGTTTTGCCTGAACATTTACAAAATGTTGGTATCCACAAGTCTCAGTTTGCATTAAAACATCACAAAAAATGTTTAGTTCACCTGCAAGTGCATTTTCCAGTGTATCTCACACTATTAAATTAAAACGTGAATGCTGTCAAAACAAAACAATGCAGTTCCAAATACACTTATTCTTGTTTCGGCTGCTCCCGTTAGGGGTTGCAACAGCGGATCATCTTCTTCCATGTCTTTCTGTCCTCATCATCTTGCTCTGTCACCACCATCACCAGCATGTCCTTCTCTCACCACATCCATAAACCTCCTCTTAGGCCTTCCTCTTCTCCTCTTGCCTGGCAGCTCTATCCTTAGCACCCTTCTCCCATTATACCCCTCATCTCTCCTCTGCACATGTCCAAACCAAGCAATTCCAAATCCACAGATATGACTTTATTGTCACTTTATTCACATGTCCAGTCGCATGTGTGATGTGTTGTTTAGTTAGTCAGATGACTGGCACTGAGGTGTATGGTGGAGTGGAGCCACTCTGTAGTTCACTCTTATAGAGTCATTTCAATGTCCGTCTGTCAGTCTTGTTCTGAACTTTGATTTCATGACATTCATGTCACAGACTCACAGAGGTATGGAGACCCAAACATAGCAGACATTTTCAGAGCTGCTTGGTGAAGTCTTCTAGTTATCTGGCTCTACTTCATCCCTGATGGAGGATCGCAGGAATCGTGGGAAAGAGGGGACCTTTCATCGGATTGGCTGGCCCAGCACTGTTTCAGCCATGGAATGGCCAAATGGGGAGGCTGCTTGATGGATGAGGTCTCCAGGACTCTAAATATATCCAAATCTTATTATAGTATGTGATATCATTCTACTGTTAAATTCTGCTCCGTACTTTTAAAATTTTTATTTTTATACTGTATTGAGGATTTGTTCTATTCTGTGTGTTGTATTGTATTGTACTGCACGCCCAACCTACCTGGAAACGGGTCTCTCTTTTTCCCTACAAGGTTTTTTTGGGAGTTTTTCCTTGTCTGCTTAGAGCACAGGTGTCAAACTCCAGGCCTGGAGGGCCGCAGTGGCTGCAGGTTTTCATTCTAACCCTTTTCCTAATCAGTGACCAGTTTTCACTGCTAATTCACTTTTTCCCCCTTTTATTTTAACAACCATGTTAGAAGGATTCAGTCCTCTGAATTGATTCGTTTCCTCATTAAATGACAGCCAAACAGAAATGAGAGCTTAAACTGGGGCTTCAAACTCCAACCAGTTTCTTTAATGAGAAGCCAATGATTGCTTGCTGTTAATTAAACCCGTTATTTAATTCCACGGCTTGTTGCTGCTCTCGTTCTACAACAGCAGACATTTCCAAAACTGTTGATTTTCTGTTTTTTATAAGAACATCGTCAAAGTGTTTTGAGATATTAACCTTACTGAGACCATCACCTTTCTTTATTTTCAGATATTGTGTGATGTGGCGGCTTGTTTTGTCTCATTATTGTTTGGCTGGTAATTAAGGAAAAAAACTAAAGGGCCTGAGTCAAGTTAATTAAAAAGTAATTAGCAGCAAAAATTGGTCACTAATTAAGAAGATGGTTAGACTGAAAACCTGCAGCCACTGCGGCCCTCCAGGACTGGAGTTCGACACCCCTGGCTTAGAGAGTCGAGGCTGGGGGGCTGTCAAGAGGCAGAGTCTGTTAAAGCCCATTGCGGCACTTCTTGTGTGATTTTGGGCTATACAAAAATAAATTGTATTGTATTGTACTAAGCTCCAGAAATGCTGAGAATACTGTTGAGACTTTAGCTGCACATTATTTTGAAGGTTTACTAATATATACAGTAATATAGAAAATCCAATGTCTGTCTGTCTGCTTTTCAACTTGAGAACTACTTAACGGATTTAGATCAGGTTTTTTTCTGTAATTTGCTTGAACATTCCGGTTGATTTTGTGACTTCTGTCATTGTGCTAAGTATCATAGTTCGCTAGTGGTACCGATTTATTTGCGCGAATCAAAGAGAGAGACTCAGCGGGTCGAGGGAATGGGGGGGCGGAGCCCTCCTCACTCGCACACCAGCCTCGCTAGCGAACGAGAGAACTACTTCACGGATTTAGATTGGGCTTTTTTCTAGAATTTGCTTGAACATTCCAGTTGGTTTTGTGACTTGTCTCCTCACGTTAACAATCATAGTTCGCTTGCAGGAGTGATATATTCGTGCTAATCCGAGAAACATGCAGCGGGTTGGGGCTTCCTCACTCACTCGCCAGCTTCAGGGTGTGTTCCTTAACTCCGCTTAGCTAGCGAATGAGAGAACAATTGAATTCAACGTTGTTTGATATTTAAAATCAAGTGTTACTTAGGTCTTGATGAGTTTGAGTCCGGATATTCTCTTAAGTGTCTGCCACATTGAAAAGAGAGATTGCAATTCAGATTGTGGATTGTGATTTTTGTGTTCAAAGGATCGTGCTATGCTGCGGTGGGTTGGCACCCTGCCCAGGATTGGTTCCCTGCCTTGTGCCCTGTGTTGGCTGGGATTGGCTCCAGCAGACCCCCGTGACCCTGTGTCCGGATTCAGCGGGTTGGAAAATGGATGGATGGATGGATCGTGCTATGATTTTTTGGAAAGATCGCCCACACCCCTAATTTGACTAATCAAGTTTACAAATTTATGTAGGATTCATTAACCCTTTGGTGAGCTACTGGTAGCTCACGAGCGACATGTTAGAGACCCCTGCTCAGCGTTCTCTCATTTCAGGCGTGTGTGTGTGTTTTTAATGACCCCCTGTCTGTGCCCACTCACTCGCATCACCTTTGTATCACATACTACTGTGAACCCCTCTGTAACCCTGAGCTGCAAGTTTACAAAATGGATGAGCGACTTTTCCTTGTCTCAATTTGGGATGCATTATGGGAGTCCCTGGTTAACCCTTTAATGCTGTGAAATGTGTAAACATCACTTTACTTTGAGTTTTTCTTTGCTGAGATTATGTAGTGTTTGTTTTTGGAAATTGTAAAGAAGCGTTTGTGAAATCTGCGTGTCGTCCTCTTCTGGTTTCGTTGGTGATTACAGATAAATAATAACAGTATAGTGCTGTTTGTTTAAAGTAATTGAGTTATTCAAATGCTTTATTGAGGTTTCTTTCTTTCTTTCAAGATGTCCAGATGTACGTGTTGAGAGTGTGAGCGGTGGCGATGACTTATTTCTGCGCACACACGGTGCCTCGCTGATTGACAGCGCTTTGATATATCAATAGTCTGAATGTGCCGGGCCTCCGTTCAGGGTAATGATGTGTGCTGCCGACTGAGCAATGCCATTTTGATATTCATTAGTGACATTTTGGCAGAGGCAGTCATTTCAGCGCTTGACATTCTGTCTCGCTCTGGATTATTGTTTTCCCGCTGCTTTTACATTTCATGTTATTGACGTGGCCCTGTCTGGGAGCAGTGGAGGCGCAAAGATAGGATCTTTGAAATGAATACACTGTTAACGGAAAATGAACATTTGCATTTGGAAAAAAACAATCCATACCTTGCTTTGACATACGTAAGTTTCCTTTTGGAAGTCGATGGATAACAAGAGGATGGGTCTTTTATTTACAGACCTGGACAAATGTGTTGGACTCCCTGCAGCCCATCCACAAAGTGCTGTATGCCCCCTGAAAAGCAATGACATGAGAAGCTATGGTACCCTGTAGACCTGCATGCCTTGGAGATGTCACTGAGTAACACGAACCAAGTATGACAAGAGATCAGGTACTGCAAGCTTGTAAATACCAGGGTGGTCCAGATCCAATTATGCAATTTTTATTACGCTATAACTTATTAAGTTTATTACATAGAGAATTCACAAAAAAATCTTTTTGTTGCTGATAGATGGCAGCACCTGCCCTGCATTCCAAAATGGCGGGAAGACGGTTGTCAGGCGAAAAGCAATTCTTTTGTCTTGTATTGTTTTCCTGCATTGTTTTAAAAGTTGCATAATTAGATCTGGACCACCCTATACAGAAAGACCCCCGCTTAAGAAATCCCAGCGCTAAACAAAACAGCGTTAAAAGAGGTCATCTTAACACACAAATAATGGGGATAGGAGAAACAGGACAGAGAATACAAAAGTTAATAATTTTTTTTGGTTTTATTTTGTAACATGTGTAATTACTTTTTTATTACATTAATCAGACATTTTTTATTGCTAATATCGATTTTTATTCATAAATCATTCATGAAAATCAAAAATATTCGAGTAAATACATAATTTATGTTTGTGATGAGGAAAGTTCTTTTTGTTTTTTTGTGAAGAAGTCATCTAACGTCGTTTGCCTCTTTTCTCTGTCGTTCAGCAAGCAATTGTCGATAGGAAGACATCGCATCAATGACACTTCGTCTTGCCTTTGAACTTCTAGCAAAATTTGGATCGTTTTGTATAAACTTGATCCATAATTTCTGTAATAGTGGCTAAACTTTTTTTTTTTTTTTTTGAAAATCCGTTGAAAGTTTGTAACTATTCGTCCCGCACGCTAACACGAGACGATTGCTACCGCTAATCTGTCCTATGTGACAGCAGATGATAAAAGGATAGGCCAACATCACACCTCAATAAATTTCCTGTATACCCTTCATTCTACATGGTTCAGTCCCTTAATGCCAGTGCATTTATAGCCCACAAAAAAACTAATAGTCAATATCTATCATCACATTACATAAAAAAATAAAATAAAATAAAATAATCCCTTACACATGCACCCCCCCAAAAATAACCCTTATATTGTAGCGCCACAAATATATACATCTATATACACAATAACAGTATTCCTTCTCCCGGTTCCCCTTCCAGAGATGGTAAATAGATCCACAGTTGTCCACAATTCTGCCCCACTGATGCCGGCAGGCAAAACGAGGACTTCTGACAATTGCGGACTCCTAGCACAATCACATCTTCGTCATAAAAGACATACAGTCAGTCTTGCGCCATGATACAATACAGTAAGTCCTTTGATATAGCTCACCCGAGTCTGTAGGAATTAGCGGAACGTTCAATTCCTCGATCAAAAGAATTACTTCCACCTTTGACAGGACTGTAGGAGTTCCTGGACTTCTTACATGGCCCGTGCAGTAGCTGATCTGTTTTTTATTCTCCGATTCTCTTTTTTTTCTTCCCCTCCTCTTCTCCCTTCTCTCTTTAAAACAGCGCGCTTTATGCAAATTACTCCCCGAAAGAAAACAGTAAAACCGGAAGTTCCACCTCTGGGGCACCGCTGTCAGTCTCCGGATGTAAGAATGATCCCCACAACACCCGATCGACAGCAGAAAACTTATTATCCTTATGTGGCAGCGCTATCAGTTCCTTTTGTTCCTCATCTTCAGAAACGCTAATTTGGTGTTCACCTGCATCTAATCGTCGGAGCACATGCATTTAGTTTCCAGCAAAATGGTTTTTCTTGTCACTTTACTTTCTTTACAACCACTCATTTTAAAACTAAAAAGAGATAATTGTTGCTAGGGGGTTCACCCCCTGCTCGCTTCGCTCTCCAGCCACTTTGTGTCTCTGCTGCTCGTGTTGTAAAGAGGGGGGCTGAATGCACCCCAAGGAGACATGGTCGCTCCTCCACAACCCCCTCTTAAACGGTGATACAATGGGAAATAAATACAGTTTACCTCCTCTTTGCTGCGATCAGCTGCTGACTTGCTGCTGTGCCGCGTGATCTCCATCTCGAACATTTCAAAGCCTGTACAGCAGCTGTCCTACTCTTTGTCTTTTATTTCCGGCCCCAGGTCTGGTTAAATCTCTTGGTACAAAGTCTCGTCTCGTGGGACGTGAGTTTTTGATATTTTTTAGTTAGTTTGCTGCTGCTGCCGTGGCGCGTGATCTGCATCCTGATAAAAGCATGAGACTAAAAATTTTGCCTGGCCATCACTACAGTAAGAAAGAGATAAATGAAAGTTATTTTTTAGGTCGAATGTCTCTTTAATCCAGATATTTTTCTCTGTGGTCTCAGCAATGTAATTTAAGTATATTTTTATATATTTAAATACATTTTTATTAAATGTATTAGCTTTTTACTAACCTTTTGTCAATCCATCTTACCAACCGAAGGTTGTAAACCGGATATGGACGCAGGGCGCATCGAGGCGCACACGCACTGCAGCGCATCACACGGCGTAAACCGGATATGGGCGCAGGGCTGAACTTGCTGTGCTCCACTCTGCCAGCGGTCGGTGTCAGCAAAGGCAATGGAATCACGTCTCCACAAAACGAGACCGCTTTACTACAGATATACGTATGTAATTAAATAACATTTCCCCAGACGCACCCACCCTCCATGATATGTCATCCATCCAGATATCAGACGGAACAGAAACTGCCATTCTTGGATATCCGATTCGCTGGCTTACTAGTATTGATATAGACATTAATTTTAAAAAAGCAACGTAATTTTTGTTTGTTTACACTACTGTGTTCATTTGCTCTCGGAGTATTCGTAGCTCTGAGCTGAGACGTTTACGTGTGTTCACAGGAATTTCCGGTTGAACTACTTGGGGACCCCCCCCCCATCCCCCCGATCTGTGTCTGTGTCTGACTGGGGGGTTGCCAACCGGGATCCTGAGCTGTTTTGTCATGTGGTGGGTGCGGTATCAGTGCATGCTCTCCTAGTTATTTGGGGAAAGTGTGAGGTCGTTGATTTGCTACTTTGTCGGCAAAACAGCAATGCCAGATAAATTGTATTTATTTATTTTTTGTGAAAATAAAGAACAAACTAAATGTGTTGAATGTGTCTCACTTCACTCCAAATGCAATTTGACCACAAAACTGGCATTTCTGGCAGAGCAGCTTTTATTTTTTTTATTTTATACGGTTGACTAAGGTGAAAGGTCAGCGGTACGTCACGACTTGGAGAGTCTGGTTAGCTTTGTTTTCCCCAATTTGTCCAACTTATAGCTCTGTGTCTTTGTGGAATTTCTCGTATTTACCGATTGTCCACCAGCACTTGAATGTAGCATTCGACAGATTTGTTTAGAAATCTCTCATCGTAAGTATTTTTATACATTTTATAATGTTTAGGAAACTTGTCAGCTGTGACTTCTTTTGATCTTGAAATGTGTGCCATGAAGTTAAGCGTTGTCTTTTTATTCTTATTTTCAGAGGTTGCCGAGCTTGAAGCAAACCTTCCAAGTAAGTACACATTTTATATTAACATTATCTTGAAATATTCAAAGACCAGCATAGCTTAACGTGTCTGCACAGTCTACAAATTGCAATTTACGTCAAGGCAGTTGATGTCACAATCTGTACACATACTGTATATTGAAAAGATGATCGACTCGCTCATCGAGACCAAACGCTATTATTACCCGTTCAGTTAAAAAGCTGAAATTTGGTAGGATTGTACATTTAGGGCAGTATGTATCTGGCAAGAAAGGACATTTTGATATATAAATATTTAGGGATGTCCCCCTGCACCCACCATAGAAAAGCTAAAAACCACAAAATCTCAAAAATGCTTTGACCGATTTAATTGAAGTTTGGTAACGTTATCGCAAAAAAAAAAAAAAGGCAATTAGCTGAGCTTTATTAATTTGTCGATACCTATTGATGATAATGCTTCTGTGAGTGGGCTGTTGTAAAGCCCCTTGTCCTTTTTGGTCTGTTTTGGGGGGACCGCTGAGGCTGTGATTGTGCAGAGAAATGGGGTGTGCTGGTTTACGCAAATGAAGGGCGCCAACAGAAGCTAAATGGAGGGCTGAAAGCTCGGCTAAGATCAAAATGGCGTCTTTGGGTCCACGTGGCACTCATTAATCTGTTGACTTATTCTCAACTCCTCACGACTGGGTCGTCAGAAAAGTTGTCCTTCTGCTATTTGGTGTCATCGTGTGTCCCACACTGAACATGGACCAGAGGGAAGCAAAGGAGAGAGTCGTCTGAGGAGATCAGAAAGACAATGATAGACAAGTGTGAAAGAGACTGCAACTGCTTACAAGCTACTAAGGGTTAGAACGGCAGGTTAGTCATACAGGCGTCTGTCATAAGACAGGTTGCAGTAAGCTGACCTAGGACAGTTCCTTCTTTAGGAACGCATCTGTTAGACACAGGAGAAATGACCTTTCCTTCTTTGGGGCCCCTCTTGACACGTACACAATAAAGAAACAGTTGGCCGATTTGCATAATATGAAATGCTTAGATGCTGTTTCATAAGTAAGAGGGAGGGAGGAAAATTAATTTTAAAAGCTGATTGAAACAGGGGAACTTTGCTCTTCTGCTTTGTAAAGCATGAGTTCATGTACTCATCTGTGACTGAATCAAGAAAAAATTGATTAAACTATTCCAGTCTAGCCTTCAGGTTTACTTCCACACAAGCATGTGAAAGGCCAAGGCTAGAAGACCACCTCCAAGCAGCTTGGTGTTCCTGTGACAACAGTTGTTAATAGTACTAAGAACTTTAAAGTGCATGGGACTTCAGGCAACCTCCCTGAGGAGGAAAAATTGGGGAGAAGAAGAGCGGGAATGATTTCCAGAGAGATATGAGCCAAACTCCAAAGTCAGGATCCACCAGTGTCCTATTACACCATCCGTTGCTTTTTGAGTGACAGTGGGCTCAATGGAAGAAGAGCCACGAGGACACCACATGAAAAAGCCAGACTGGAATTTGCTAAAATGCATATGGACGAGCCACAATGCTTCTGGGAGAAGGTCCTATGGACAGATGAGAGCAAACTGGAGCTTTTTCTCACTCTGTGGGATTCGGAATAAAATACAAACAAATCCTAGGGTGGTCACACTTGACTTATCGATTGTGCTTATATGCATACACTTTGAAGAAAGGGTTGGGTGACGGACGGCCCTTGCTGGTGAAATACATGCAAGAGACCTGAGGTGTCCCTATATAGGTCAGACTGTGACGTGCCACGACGTATTAAAAGTGAAGTGCTCCACTGCAAGCCTTGGTTAAGTTTAAACGCTTCTGCAGCTTAGTAAAGAGGTCCCCCACAAACAGAACATACAAGAGGTGGATGTTGTCCGTAGTTGTTCATATTTCGTTTTGCCTGTTCTTTTCTGTACAATGCTTAAACATTCAATTCATTGCATTCACAATGTAAATGTGCAGCATGTAAATGTCAAAGTTGTACGTGTCATTAAATTAAACCGTGGTTCGGTGTATACTGCTTTCGATCTAAACCCTCAAACTCTTTACAATTTACAATTATCCTTCTTGTGTCAAATAGACGCGTTCCGTAGAAACGGGAAATTTTCCTCGGTCAGCTTACTGCACCCTGTCTTATGACAGACGCCTATATGAATAACCTGATTTTATAGCAAAATGGCTTTGTCAGATATTAACCCTAAATAGTTTGCATCCATCCATCCATTATCCAACCCGCTATATCCTAACTACAGGGTCACGGGGGTCTGCTGGTGCCAATCCCAGCCAGCACAGGGCGTAAGGCAGGAAACAAACCCCGGGCAGGGCGCCAGCCCACCACAGGGCACACACACTAGGGACAATTTAGAATCGCCAGTGCACCTAACCAGCATGTCTTTGGACTGTGGGAGGAAACTCATGCAGACACGGGGAGAACATGTAAACTCCACGCAGGGAAGCAAACCCGAGTCTCCTAACTGCGAGGCAGCAGCGCTACCCACTGCGCCACCATGCCGCCCAAGTAGCTTGCAACAAGTTAATTTTTCTTTCACAGCCCCAATATCCTGTAAAGGACATTTGTCTGGGATGGAATGTCACAATGCTTTACAGACTTTCTGTAAAAATCCTTCTTTTTGATATTTGGGAGAAAAACAGCTGGGGATTGCCTAGGTCTTTATTAGACAAAATTGCTCCTATCCCTTGTATTAAAAACTTCATGACATTTCTTAACATTGACAGAATTGTCTGCTTTGCTAGATTATCTTCTGATTAGCCAGTGCCTCCAGCCAGATAGCAGATGAACCTGACAAAAGACGACATCTTAGACTTTCTTGAAACGTTTCATCTTGTTTTTCCAGGTACATGTAAAGTGAACTTCCCAGATGTAAACAAGCTGCATTACTTTCAGTTAACTGTCACTCCAGGTAAGTCTGCTTTGATTTGCTATTGTTTTACTGCTTTCAGTGTCACTGAGGCTAAAAGAAAAACAATTCACTCTCGGCTTTGTATGGAAATAAACTCATTTACACCGAATAATTTGATGGTGTATCACCCACATTCTAATGAGCAATGCATTCATTTTTATTTTTTTTTTTTCTCACAAAAATATGATAATATTACTGTTGTGTCTAAAATAAACTGATTTGTATTCAGAAGCAACATACAGGTTACAAGTGTCTTGTATTGCTGTTTCACTGTTTGGACCAGTGGAAGGTTAAGTGGTCATTCGAGATTTGCACTCATTGGTGGGGATTGAACTGGTGTCCTTATGGTTTACAGTCCAACACCTTCATCACCGATTGGTTTTCGATTTCAGAAGCAACATTGGGTGCAAGGTGGGAAGGACCTTGTCCCAGAAGGGGCTCTAGTTCATTCAGGATTGGCATGTACTTATGGCATCAAGCTTGTAACAATTTGGCCTGCCATGCTGACACGAGGCGATCGTTACTGCTAACCTGTCCCAATATGCAACAGATGTTAGAAAGGATAGGCCACTATCACACCCTGTAGATCCCTCCCTCCCCCTGTACACACCTTTTTTTAAAATGTTCAGCCAAACCTGATGCCGAAACATTTATAGTCCGAGACAAAAAAAAAAAAGGACTAGTGGTCAATATCCATAAATACATGAGGAATATATAAAATCGGGAGGAAAAAAAAAACATAATCCCTTTCATCTGCGCCCCCCAAAATAACCCTTATATGTGACGATACAAAAAGTATATTGTGATTGACGTCCAGGGACCTTTCCCCACCGGGACTCCTGGAGAAGAAATCTTCCGTGGAATGCAAGAGGGCAGCCTCCCTGGATTGCATGGGGGCCACAGAGCTAAGAAACGCAACCCTGTTGGGGGGCTGTGTCCACCGTCAGGGGGGCGTCTGGACGATCCTTGAGTCCTGGATGGCAGCACTTCCGTCACCCCAGGAAGTGCTGCCAGAAGAGGAACCAAATGCACTGCACCTGGAGTGCTTCGGGGTGCCCATGCAGCACTTCCGCCACACCAGGAGGTGCTGCAGGATGTTTGTTTATCAGGGCACACCTGGAGCACATCAGGGTGCAATATAAAGGGGGTCGCCTCACTCCATTCGGAGAGTCAGGAGGAGGAGGACGACGAAGCTTGCAGGAGGGAGAGTGGATGAGAAAGACAAGGAAAATTAGAAGAAAAGTATTGCGTTTGTGTTGTGTTTGTGGGACTGTGTTGTGGTCCACAGGCGAAGAAAAAGAGAATAAAACATTTATTTGTTTGTGCCTCCTGCGTCTGTCTGTGTTGGGTCAGGTGCTGGTATAGCGCCTTTGTCACAATATCTATATACAGCAAGAATATAATAATAATACATTTTATTTATTTGTTCTAAACACTCAAGGACACTGAACAATAGATAAAACACAGATTATAAACAAAACCAAAATACAAACATTTAAATCAGACAGAGCAATTGTAATCAAAGAGAAAGAGCCATCTTAAACAAATGAGTTTTAAGTTTAGATTTGAAAAGTGTAAATGATTCAATATTTCTAAGTTCAAATGGTAGTGAGTACCAGAGCTGGGGAGCAGAACTAGTCACTACCCCAGTTCCCCTTCCAGAGCTTATACAGTGCATCCGGAAAGTATTCATTTTTTTCCTCAGAATTCTACACACAACACCCCATAATGACAACGTGAAAAAAGTTTACTTGAGATTTTTGCAAATTTATTAAAAATAAAAAAACTGAGAAAGCACATGTACATAAGTATTCACAGCCTTTGCCATGAAGCTCAAAATTGAGCTCAGGTCCATCCTGTTTCCCCTGATCATCCTTGAGATGTTTCTGCAGCTTCATTGGAGTCCACCTGTGGTAAATTCAGTTGATTGGACCTGATTTGGAAAGGCACAAACCTGTCTATAGAAGGTCACACAGTTGACAGTTCATGTCAGAGCACAAACCAAGCATGAAGTCAAAGGAATTGTCTGTAGACCTCCGAGACAGGATTGTCTCGAGGCACAAATCTGGGGAAGGTTACAGAAACATTTCTGCTGCTTTGAAGGTCCCAATGAGCACAGTGGCCTCCATCATCCGTAAGTGGAAGAAGTTCGAAACCACCAGGACACTTCCTAGAGCTGGCCGGCCATCTAAACTGAGCGATCGGGGGAGAAGGGCCTTAGTCAGGGAGATGACCAAGAACCCGAAGGTCACTTTGTCAGAGCTCCAGAGGTCCTCTTTGGAGAGAGGAGAACCTTCCAGAAGGACAACCATCTCTGCAGCAATCCACCAATCAGGCCTGTATGGTGGAGTGGCCAGACGGAAGCCACTCCTTAGTAAAAGGCACATGGCAGCCCACCTGGAGTTTGCCAAAAGGCCCCTGAAGGACTCTCAGACCATGAGAAAGAAAATTCTCTGGTCTGATGAGACAAAGATTGAACTCTTTGGTGTGAATGCCAGGTGTCACATTTGGAGGAAACCAGGCACCGTTCATCACCAGGTAAATGCCATCCCTACAGTGAAGCATGGTGGTGGCAGCATCATGCTGTGGGGAACTGGGAGACTAGTCAGGATAAAGGGAAAGATGACTGCAGCAATGTACAGAGACATCCTGGATGAAAACCTGCTTCAGAGCGCTCTTGACCTCAGACTGGGGCGACGGTTCATCTTTCAGCAGGACAACGACCCTAAGCACACAGCCAAGATATTAAAGGAGTGGCTTCAGGACAACTCTGTGAATGTCCTTGAGTGGCCCAGCCAGAGCCCAGACTTGAATCCGATTGATCATCTCTGGAGAGATCTTAAAATGGCTGTGCACCGACGCTTCCCATCCAACCTGATGGAGCTTGAGAGGTGCTGCAAAGAGGAATGGGCGAAACTGGCCAAGGATAGGTGTGCCAAGCTTGTGGCATCATATTCAACAAGACTTGAGGCTGGAATTGCTGCCAAAGGTGCATCGACAAAGTATTGAGCAAAGGCTGTGAATACTTATGTACATGGGATTTCTCAGTTTTTTTATTTTTAATAAATTTGCAAACACCTCGAGTAAACTTTTTTCACATTATCATTATGGGGTGTTGTGTGTAGAATTCTGAGGAAAAAAATGAATTTAATCCATTTTGGAATAAGGCTGTAACATAACAAAATGTGGAGAAAGTGATGTGCTGTGAATACTTTCCGGATGCATTGTAAGTAAGTCCACAGTTCATTTTGCTTGACTTCTTTATATGACTCCAAGCAACTGACAAACAGGTAAACAGACTTGAGCTGAGAAAACTGTGCGGGATGGGGGATGTGATAGTAGGCTGCTTGCCTTTTGCTGCTTATCCACACATTTACAGGACAAAAGACGCTGACGGAGAGGTGAGAAGCGATTTAAGGTGGGACGGATCTACGAGTTTTTTTGTAGGCTCTGGTAATTCTAGTATTAAACTTAATGTGTTCAGGAATGAGAAGCACATTCCACAGCAAAATTATTAACGAGGTGCTTAAGAAGGTGGATGGATATAGAATGCAGCCAAGCTCATGATATTACAGGATAGAGAGACAAGAAAGCACAACGCAATAAAGTGACGATATAGATTGGTTTATTTATTTATTTTCTCTATTGAGTTAGTTTTTCAATTGTTGTTTGGTACACAGTACGCTACGATTGCTGTGGACATCTTGTAATCAATCATTTTGCGATTGACCATAGAACTGAACACTTTCAAGTGTCGATTTAACATTTGCTTTGCTTTTCTTTAATGATAAGACGACTATCGCCATGCAATTCTGAAGACTGTCAACTTCAACTGTAATTGGCACATTAACGTGACACTGGGGCGATTCACTCCTTAAAGAATTTTTCTTTTTCGATGCTGTGAATGCACACACTGCTAGTTTGCAGAGCACATAAAGTACACAGGAATCTGCTTTTCAAAATACTTTGAACTTTTCACTTCTCAACTCCAAAGAGTGTGCCAGTGATGCTCAATGCAGACAAAGATCGCCATCATATTCATTTTTGGGTTTTGGTATGGACAGGGATTCTTTTGGAAACGATGTGAAAACTCCAGTGTGAACAGAGTTGTGTAAATGAAAATGTGATAGTGTGGATATATCCTTCAATTCAGAAGTTTGTGTTCACTTGAATGTATCTGAACTTCGTGCAGTACTCTTTTGCAAACTTCATATCCGGGCACAAGATGTGAACCTAGGAGGTTGAATCCTATAAAGAGGCAGACCTAACCACAGTGTCACCCCTCTAAATAAATCACCTTGATTTAACAAAACCGAATAAAGGGAACATTAAAATTTAATGTAACTCAAATAACATTTGGAGCACAACCTTAGATATGTGTGGTAGTATGGTGGCCCAACGGATGGTAATGTTACAGAATTTGTGGGGTTTCTTCTCTCTGGATGTTCACCTCATATCTGAATTTTATTTTACAGTTCAAATTAACACCTTTTTATTTTATTTGGTATTAAAGAGCAGGACCCACTTTCTCTGTGAGTGACTCTTCCTGGAGATGGGCCAGAGTCCAGGGTGGGTTCCTGCTTCTTGACCACTGCTGCTTGGACTAGTTATGTCTCTTGTCAGCCGTTTGATTGAGAGAGGCAGGTTCACTACAATGGCACGGTATAGATTAGTTTTCTTCTCAAAGTGTGGACGTAGGGCTCCCGATTTTTATTATGTTCTTTAGTCCAGATGGGTCAGCTGCTGACTTTTTAATATTTGTTTATTTTAATGTTTTTGATCCATCACCTTAAGTTTTCAGGAGAAAACCTCTTGGAAGAATAACTTGAGATGTATGGATCCATCCACATTGGATTCAGAAAATATGCAAACCCTTCTCTTTCTGCATGCTTTATTGTGTTGGAGGTTTCAGTTTTTAATTTTTAATCTCCTTTGTGTTTAACCCTTAAATAATAATAAACAATAATACATTTAATAATAATAAAATACAATACAATACATTTTTGTGTAGCCCAAAATCACACAAGAAGTGCCGCAGTGGGCCTTAACAGGCCCTGCCTCTTGACAGCCCCCCAGCCTCGACTCTCTAAGACGACAAGGAAAAACTCCCAAAAAAAACCCTAGCAGGGAAAAAATGGAAGAAACCTCTGGAAAGGCAGTTCAAAGAGAGACCCCTTTCCAGGTAGGTTGGGCGTGCAGTACAATACAATACAACACACAGAAAAGAGCAAATTCTCAATACAGTATAAAAATAAAAAATTTTTAGTACGGACCAGAATTTAACAGTAAGTATATTAAAATATATTTAAATAGCACACTACGATAACATAGTCATCCCTTAAATACTTTACAAATCAAGAACAATAAACACAATAAAACCAAACAATAATACTATTTAAAACTCTCGTTAAAAAATATAATTTAAAATTTTAACCTTTGTATTAAGACCTGTGATGTCATGTTTAACGGATCTCATGTGGTCATGTGATACAGGTTGAACTCATTTTTCCAGGTATGCCTCATTCATTTTCATCTGCAATAATTTACTACCAATTTAATTTATTAGTTTTAATTTACTACCAACGCATGCCAAAACAATTATTTTATTATCCTCATTTGTTCAACTAAATGTATAGAGTCACTACTTCTTAAAAGGTGGTCACTGTCACAGAGCTTCAGACAGACTGTGGAAATTCCAATACAACAAAAGGACCAGGTGCCCTTTGTGTGCTGTCTTGTCTGTGGAACAGTCTGGTGGTTAGTGGATCCCCACCACAAAGACCTGACGGGCGTAAATGCGATCAGTAAGTCTAGAAGATTCAGCAGACTGGGGCAGTGCCAGCAGTCCATTTGTAAACTAAGTTTAAGATCTTAAAATGGATCTTCTCTTTCAAAGGTAGCCAGTCCAGGGATGATTATGATTGAAGTTGACGTATGGGTTTTGGTTGCAGCCCTGCTTTGGACATAAAGTACTGTAACCTCTGAATGGCCTTTCCAGGAAGACCAACTAACAGGGAATTGCAGTAGTCGAGACGAGATGTGACGAAAGCACAAACCAGCTTCTCGCCATCATTCATTTGTAGAAACGGTCTGATTCTTGCAGCATTCTGTAAGTGATAGAATGACGTTCTGGACAAGGATGCGAGTAACTTTGAAATGAGAGAGTAGAATCAAATTTAACCACGAAGATTTCTAACCAGTGAAGAAACAGGAATTGAGTGACCATCAATACGGATAGGTTTTATGTTGGACATTTTTAATAATACAGACGTACAAAATATTGAGTGGCAAGCTGGCACACAGTTGTTATCTGGGCAGACTTTGCTCATGTTCTCCATGTCTGTGTGGAGTTTTCTTCAAATTGTGGAACCTGTCTTGCTCCTAGTGCTTCCTGGGTGGGCTCCGGTGCCCACCCCTGAATTGGTTTAAAATGGTTTAAGAATTTTGTGCGCGTACTGTACATGTAGAGCTGGGACTCCTCTGTTTACCTAAAAGTGTTCTGTGTAAGACGGCTAAAGTGGGAACCGCAAACATGCATTTGTTCCTAACAGCAAAGTACTAATGCCCAGTGTTTTATTGGGGGGGTTCACATTTTTATATAACAAGACCATCTCAGTAAGTGTATTTCCAGAATTCGCATGAAAGACTTGTCTACCTGAAAGCCTTCCACATTAGTTTTTATTTTTGTGCACGCTTTACTAATCACCCCCCCTCCACACACACACAATAGCCCAAAAATAGCCGTGACGCACATTCAGTAGCGTAAAGTAAAAAGGCAGATATATAATATATATGTGTGTGTGTTTTTATTATTTGTGTGTTATCTTGTGAATGTCTCTGCTGTTTCACTAAATGAAGCACCTGGCCCAGTTTTTCATTTCCATTGACAGAGATCTCAATTTTTGCTCATATAAAACTGCCAGTAAAAATCATAACCTGAACCCATGGTGCTTTTAAAATGTTATTTGGGGTTATGATTTTGTTTGGCTGCATTCTAATATGTGCTATTTTGTTTGAAATGCACAATAATGGAACTGCTGTGTGTGGTTTTTTATATATATATATATATATATATATATATATATATATATATAATAATAAAAGGCAAAGCCCTCACTGACTGACTCACTGACTCACTCATCACTAATTCTCCAACTTCCCGTGTAGGTGGAAGGCTGAAATTTGGCAGGCTCATTCCTTACAGCTTACTTACAAAAGTTAGGCAGGTTT